>NW_019154097.1:21750634-21829648 GCF_002288905.1 Enhydra lutris kenyoni | reverse complement strand
TTGTGTATATATACCACATCTTCTTTATCCATTCGTCTGTTGATGGACATCTAGGTTCTTTCCATAGTTTGGCTATTGTAGACATTGCTGCTATAAACATACGGGTGCACGTGCCCCTTCGGATCACTACGTTTGTATCTTTAGGGTAAATACCCAGCAGTGCAATTGCTGGGTCATAGGGGAGTTCTATTTTCAACATTTTGAGGAACCTCCATACTGTTTTCCAGAGTGGTTGCACCAGCTTGCATTCCCACCAACAGTGTAGGAGGGTTCCCCTTTCTCCACATCCTCGCCAGCATCTGTCATTTCCTGACTTGTTAATTTTAGCCATTCTGACTGGTGTGAGGTGGTATCTCATTGTGGTTTTGATTTGTATTTCCCTCATGCCGAGTGATATGGAGCACTTTTTCATGTGTCTGTTGGCCATCTGGATGTCTTCTTTGCAGAAATGTCTGCTCATGTCCTCTGCCCATTTCTTGATTGGATTATTTGTTCTTTGGGTGTTGAGTTTGCTAAGTTCTTTATAAATTTTGGACACTAGCCCTTTATCTGATATGTCATTTGCAAATATCTTCTCCCATTCTGTCAGTTGTCTTTTGGTTTTGTTAACTGTTTCCTTTGCTGTGCAAAAGCTTTTGATCTTGATGAAATCCCAATAGTTCATTTTTGCCCTTGCTTCCCTTGCCTTTGGCGATGTTCCTAGGAAGATGTTGCTGCGGCTGAGGTCGAAGAGGTTGCTGCCTGTGTTCTCCTCAAGGATTTTGATGGATTCCTTTCTCACATTGAGATCCTTCATCCATTTTGAGTCTATTTTCGTGTGTGGTGTAAGGAAATGATCCAATTTCATTTTTCTGCATGTGGCTGTCCAATTTTCCCAACACCATTTGTTGAAGAGGCTGTCTTTTTTCCATTGGATATTCTTTCCTGCTTTGTCAAAGATTAGTTGACCATAGAGTTGAGGGCCTATTTCTGGGCTCTCTATTCTGTTCCATTGATCTATGTGTCTGTTTTTGTGCCAGTACCATGCTGTCTTGATGATGACAGCTTTGTAATAGAGCTTGAAGTCCGGAATTGTGATGCCACCAACTTTGGCTTTCTTTTTCAATATTGCTTTGGCTATTCGAGGTCTTTTCTGGTTCCAAATAAATTTTAGGATTACTTGTTCCATTTCTTTGAAAAAAATGGATGGTACTTTGATAGGAATTGCATTAAATGTGTAGATTGCTTTAGGTAGCATAGACATTTTCACAATATTTATTCTTCCAATCCAGGAGCATGGAACATTTTTCCATTTCTTTGTGTCTTCCTCAATTTCTTTCATGAGTACTTTATAGTTTTCTGTGTATAGATTCTTAGTCTCTTTGGTTAGGTTTATTCCTAGGTATCTTATAGTTTTGGGTGCAATTGTAAATGGGATGGACTCCTTAATTTCTCTTTCTTCTGTCTTGTTGTTGGTGTAGAGAAATGCAACTGATTTCTGGGCATTGATTTTATATCCTGACACTTTACTGAATTCCTGTACAAGTTCTAGCAGTTTTGGAGTGGAGTCTTTTGGGTTTTCCACATATAGTATCATATCATCTGCGAAGAGTGATAGTTTGACTTCTTCTTTGCCAATTTGGATGCCTTTAATTTCCTTTTGTTGTCTGACTGCTGAGGCTAGGACTTCTAGTACTATGTTGAATAGCAGTGGTGATAACGGACATCCCTGCCGTGTTCCTGACCTTAGCGGAAAAGCTTTCAGTTTTTCTCCATTGAGAATGATATTTGCGGTGGGTTTTTCATAGATGGCTTTGATACTATTGAGGTATGTGCCCTCTATCCCTACACTTTGAAGAGTTTTGATCAGGAAGGGATGCTGTACTTTGTCAAATGCTTTTTCAGCATCTATGGAGAGTATCATATGGTTCTTGTTCTTTCTTTTATTAATGTGTTGTATCACATTGATTGATTTGCGGATGTTGAACCAACCTTGCAGCCCTGGAATAAATCCCACTTGGTCGTGGTGAATAATCCTTTTAATGTACTGTTGAATCCTATTGGCTAGTATTTTGGCGAGAATTTTTGCATCTGTGTTCATCAAGGATATTGGTCTGTAGTTCTCTTTTTTGATGGGATCCTTGTCTGGTTTTGGGATCAAGGTGATGCTGGCCTCATAAAATGAGTTTGGAAGTTTTCCTTCCATTTCTATTTTTTGGAACAGTTTCAGGAGAATACGAATTAGTTCTTCTTTAAATGTTTGGTAGAATTCCCCCGGGAAGCCATCTGGCCCTGGGCTTTTGTTTGTTTGGAGATTTTTGATGACTGTTTCAATCTCCTTACTGGTTATGGGTCTGTTCAGGCTTTCTAGTTCTTCCTGGTTCAGTTGTGGTAGTTTATATGCCTCTAGGAATGCATCCATTTCTTCCAGATTGTCAAATTTGTTGGCGTAGAGTTGCTCATAGTATGTTCTTATAATTGTCTGTATTTCTTTGGTGTTCGTAGTGATCTCTCCTCTTTCATTCATGATTTTATTTATTTGGGTCCTTTCTC
Source organism: Enhydra lutris kenyoni (assembly GCF_002288905.1). Taxonomy (NCBI): domain Eukaryota; kingdom Metazoa; phylum Chordata; class Mammalia; order Carnivora; family Mustelidae; genus Enhydra; species Enhydra lutris. Next base: position 21,827,116 of record NW_019154097.1, on the reverse strand, counting down.
TTTTCTTTTTGATAAGTCTGACCAGGGGTTTATCGATCTTATTAATTCTTTCAAAGAACCAGCTCCTAGTTTCATTGATTTGTTCTATTGTTTTTTTGGTTTCTATTTCATTGATTTCTGCTCTGATCTTTATGATTTCTCTTCTCCTGCTGGGTTTAGGGTTTCTTTCTTGTTCTTTCTCCAGCTCCTTTAGGTGTAGGGTTAGGTTGTGTACCTGAGACCTTTCTTGTTTCTTGAGAAAGGCTTGTACCGCTATATATTTTCCTCTCAGGACTGCCTTTGTTGTGTCCCACAGATTTTGAACCGTTGTGTTTTCATTATCATTTGTTTCCATGAATTTTTTCAACTCTTCTTTAATTTCCTGGTTGACCCATTCATTCTTTAGAAGGATGCTGTTTAGTCTCCATGTAATTGGGTTCTTTCCAAATTTCCTCTTGTGATTGAGTTCTAGCTTTAGAGCATTGTGGTCTGAAAATATGCAGGGAATGATTCCAATCTTTTGATAACGGTTGAGACCTGATTTAGGACCGAGAATATGATCTATTCTGGAGAATGTTCCATGTGCACTAGAGAAGAATGTGTATTCTGTTGCTTTGGGATGAAATGTTCTGAATATATCTGTGATGTCCATCTGGTCCAGTGTGTCATTTAAGGCCTTGATTTCCTTGTTGATCTTTTGCTTGGATGATCTGTCCATTTCAGTGAGGGGGGTGTTAAAGTCCCCTACTATTATTGTATTATTGTCGATGTGTTTCTTTGATTTTGTTATTAATTGGTTTATATAGTTGGCTGCTCCCACGTTAGGGGCATAGATATTTAAAATTGTTAGATCTTCTTGTTGGACAGTTCCTTTGAGTATGATATAGTGTCCTTCCTCATCTCTTATTATAGTCTTTGGCTTAAAATCTAATTGATCTGATATAAGGATTGCCACTCCTGCTTTCTTCTGATGTCCATTAGCATGGTAAATTCTTTTCCACCCCCTCACTTTAAATCTGGAGGTGTCTTCAGGTTTAAGATGAGTTTCTTGTAGGCAACATATAGATGGGTTTTGTTTTTTTATCCATTCTGATACCCTGTGTCTTTTGATTGGGGCATTTAGCCCATTCACATTCAGGGTAAGTATTGAGAGATATGAATTTAGTGCCATTGTCTTGCCTGTAAGGTGATTGTTATTGTATATTGTCTCTGTTCCTTTCTGATCTACTACTTTTAGGGTCTCTCTTTGCTTAGAGGACCCCTTTCAATATTTCCTGTAGAGCTGGTTTGGTATTTGCAAATTCTTTCAGTTTTTGTTTGTCCTGGAAGCTTTTAATCTCTCCTTCTATTTTCAATGATAGCCTAGCTGGATATAGTATTCTTGGCTGCATGTTTTTCTCATTTAGTACTCTGAATATATCATGCCAGCTCTTTCTGGCCTGCCAGGTCTCTGTGGATAAGTCTGCTGCCAATCTAATATTTTTACCATTGTATGTTACAGACTTCTTTTCCCGGGCTGCTTTCAGGATCTTCTCTTTGTCACTAAGACTTGTAAATTTTACTATTAGGTGACGGGGTGTGGACCTATTCTTATTGATTTTGAGGGGGGTTCTCTGAACCTCCTGGATTTTGATGCTTGTTCCCTTTGCCATATTGGGGAAATTCTCTCCAATAATTCTCTCCAATATACCTTCTGCTCCCCTCTCTGTTTCCTCTTCTTCTGGAATCCCAATTATTCTAATGTTGTTTCATCTTATGGTGTCACTTATCTCTTGAATTCTCCCCTCATGGTCCAGTAGCTGTTTGTCCCTCTTTTGCTCAGCTTCTTTATTCTCTGTCATTTGGTCTTCTCTATCGCTAATTCTTTCTTCTGCCTCATTTATCCTAGCAGTGAGAGCCTCCATTTTTGATTGCACCTCATTAATAGCTTTTTTGATTTCAACTTGGTTAGATTTTAGTTCTTTTATTTCTCCAGAAAGGGCTTTTATATCTCCCGAGAGGGTTTCTCTAATATCTTCCATGCCTTTTTCAAGCCCGGCTAGAACCTTGAGAATCGTCATTCTGAACTCTAGATCTGACATATTACCAACGTCTGTATTGATTAGGTCCCTAGCCTTTGGTACTGCCTCTTGTTCTTTTTTTTGTGGTGAATTTTTCCGCCTTGTCATTTTGTCCAGATAAGAGTAGATGAAGGAGCAAGTAAAATACTAAAAGGGTGGCAAAAACCCCAGGAAAATATGCTTTAGCCAAATCAGAAGAGATCCCAAATCATGAGGGGGAGAAAGGGGAAAAAAAAGAGGTAAAAAAAGAAGAAAAAAAAAAAAAAAAAAAAGAAGAAGAAGAAAAAAAGGAAGAAACAATTAAAAAAAGAAAACCAATAAAGAAAAAAATATAAAAAGGAAAAAAATATGTATATATTAGATAAACTGGTTAGAAAACGTTAAAAAAGAAAAGGGTAAAAGTTAAAAAAATTTAGAAGAAGAAGAAAAATAAATTGAAAAAGAAAAAAAATTAAATTAACTGCAAGGCTAAAGAATCATGGGGAGAAAGCCATGAGTTCCGTGCTTTGCTTTCTCCTCCTTTGGAATTACGCTGCTCTCCTTGGTATTGAAACTGTACTCCTTGGTAGGTGAACTTGATCCTGGCTGGGCTTCTTGTTGATCTTCTCGGGGAGGGGCCTGTTGTAGTGATTCTCAAGTGTCTTTGCCCCGGGCGGAGTTGCACCGCCCTTACCAGGGGCCGGGCTGAGTAATCCGCTCGGGTTTGCTTTCGGGAGCTTTTGTTCCCTGAGCGCTTTCCGTAGAGTTCCGGAGGGCGGGAATGAAGATGGCGGCCTCCCGGTCTCCGGCCCGGAGGAGCCGAGAGCCCGGGGCCCCACTCCTCAGTGAGCCCTCAGAGAACAGCGCCGATTTACTCCCGTCACCCTGCCTCCGGCCGCGCTCCGAGCTGACTGAGCCTGCGACCGGTTCAAGGCAACCCCGAGCTTAGAGCTTACTCCTCGGCTCTGTCTCTGTAGCCGGCTTCCCTGTTCTAATACTTGTAAGCTCTGCGACACTCAGACACCCCTGATCCTTCTGTGACCCTGCAGGACCTGAGGCCACACTGACCCTGCGTGGGCTTCACCCCGGTTAAGCCTCTGGAGCGATGTCCCTCAGCGGAACAGACTTTTAAAAGTCCCGATTTTGTGCTCCGTTGCTCCGCCGCTTGCCGGGAGCCGGCCCCTCCCCCCGCGGTCTATCTTCCCGTCGCTTTGGATTCACTTCTCCGCCAGTCCTACCTTTCAGAAAGTGGTTGATTTTCTGTTTCTAGAGTTGCTGTTCTTCTTCTCTTCGATCTCCCGTTGGATTTGTAGGTGTTTGCAATCTTTAGATAAGCTATCTAGCTGATCTCCCGCTACCTGAAGTAGTCTCAGCCTGCTACTTCTCCGCCATCTTGACTCCTCCCCCCAAAAATTAATTTTCTAAATTTATTCATCCTGGTGCTCACCCAGCAAGACCCACTAACTTTAACTAGAAACAGTATTTGACACCTGCATCAGATGTTAAATGGTGTTCATTTCTGATGAAGATAACATCCTTTCCCAGAGATTCAGAGCCCAAGGAACTAAGTGTTAAGGAGATGTGAAAGTTAAGGACAGGGGCCACCAAAAGCTGTCAGTAATAGCCACTGCTTGTGAAGAACGTGTTTAAGATAACTGACATATGACATAACATATTGTGTCCTTTCTTCATAAATTATTTGGCATATGGGTAAGAAATCATTTACTGCAAGCACTTGGAACATTTTACATACATTGGAACCAATGTAGAGGCTTAAGAAGGGAGACCTGGCCAGTCAGAATGGTTTTATTTGTTTTTAGCTAATTGTAGAAATATGAAGAAGCAAAACAGAAGGTAAAGTTTAGAAATATCGGGCTTCTCAATTTTGAAATCTGCTGTTCATGGGTGTTGAAAATGAATGACTTCCATCGTATTTTGAAAAAGAAAGCAGGTATTTCTCTCTAATTTCCACTCTGACCAAAACTTCCAATTTATCAAAATCTAATCTCATAATTTCTGTAAGGTATTAAACAAGATAACATTTTAAGAAATGAGTCAGGACCTGGACAGAGTAAGCACTCACCCCAAACTGACAGCAGTGTACTGATTAGCATGTTTTAGACCAGCTATAAAACTACAGAGCTGCCTCACATTGTTCCTTTCCATGCCTATTTAAATTGGAAGAGGAGGTGAACAATGAGAGACTATGGACTCTGAAAAACAATCTGAAGGGTTTGAAGAGGTGAGGGGGTGGGAGGTTGGGGGAACCAGGTGGTGGGTATTAGAGAGGGCACGGATTGCATGGAGCACTGGGTGTGGTACAAAAACAATGGATACTGTTATGCTGAAAATAAATTAAAAAATTATTAAAAAATAATTTAAAAAAATTAATGAATGTTTTGAGTCTTTACTCGGTCAAGGTGTTGCGCTAGGTCTTCTCCACTATCCCAGTCTTCTTTATTTTATCACCCTGTTCATTTCCTTCAGGGCACTAATTTCAAGGTGTGATGACTTATTTTTTATCAGATTATTGTATTGTATTGTATTCTATTCTATTCTACTTTACACAAAGAGTGTATCTGGGAGATCAAGCCTCCATTGTATAATTGCTGGTCTTTGCCCTACATCTAGTACCAAGTATATTGTAGGGGCATGGTGAGCCTTTGTTCTGCAGATAGGTTCATCAAGCATCTGGGCACTGCCTGTCTGTGAAGCTGCTTAAAGCAGTGGTTAGAAATACTATGCGGAGCCTCACCTGCCTGGGGCCAGATTCTGGCTGCACCACTTACTAGCTTTGTCAACTTGGGTGAGATTTTGTTGAGCACTTTTCTGTGCCCGACTTTGTCTCTGTATATTTGTAATAATGATAGTACCGTTCTCTTTATTCCCAGAATCTTGAGATATAACTGACATATAACATTATGTAAGTTTAAGTTGTGCAACGTGTTGATTTGACACACGTCTACATTGCAAAATAATTCCTGCCATAGATTTAGCTAATGCCTCTATCATATCACATCATTACCATTTCCTTTTTTTGTGGTGAGAACATTTAAAATCTATTCCATTAAAATCTATACCTAGCAACTTTCAACTGTAGAGTGCATATATATGGAGAAAAGGGAACCCTTGTGCACTGTTGGTGGGAATGTAAATTGATTCACCCACTGTGGAAAACGGTACAGAAGTTCCTGAAAACATTGAAGACAGAACCTCCTATGATCCAGCAATTCTCCTTTTGGATTTTTACCCAAAGTAAATGAAAATAGGATTTCAAAAAGCTACCTGCTCTATCGTGTCCATTGCAGTATTATTCACAATAGCCAAGATAGGGAAACAACTTAAATGTCCATCAACAGATGAATGGATAAAGTCGTGATCTGTAAATGCAATGGAGTATGATTCAGCCATAAGAAGCAGTTCTTGCCATTTGCAACAACCTAAATGAAATCTGTGGGTATTACACTAAGTGAAGTAACACAGAGAAAGACAAATACTGAAATGATATCACTTATATGTGGAATCCAAAAAAGCCAAACACTGAAAACATAGAACGGTGATTACCAGGGCCAGGGGGATGAAGAAAATGTGAAGATGTTGGCAAAAGAGTATAGATTTCCAGTTATAATATTGTATTATGTACTTGATAGCACCTTTCTCATTGAGAGCCATAATATTGACCTCCATCAGTTCACTGTCTAGGGGCATGTCATACACACACATGAAGGACCCTGTCCAAGGACAGAGTGGCCTCCTGTGGCAAAGAAGCAGTTCACAAGGCTCCTGGTGTGTAAGGTAGTGGGAGATAACCCCATTGCAGGTATTCCGGGAGCCTCCTAGGGAGGGAGGAGATTTGAACGGGGCTAGGGAATAACCCCATCAGATGCTTTTTAAAAATCAAGACTCTCTACTTCCAAAGCCATCACCAGCCCATCAGTTCAGTACCCTATCAAAAAAGAAAGTAAGACTGTATAACAATTTCCACATGTTCTCTTTTTATGTGGTTGTGGATTTCAAGCTGCATGCATAGGTAAAGAAAGAATGAAACCATTACCATTTTGTCTGCTCCTTTTTGTCTTTGCAGCTGGGCTCTGGGTCCATTCTGTCCACAGTGGCCCAAGATGAGTAGATAATAATGACTACCGGTATTTATTAAGCCCCTACTATGTGCCAAGCATGATTATAAGATCTCTTTATATGTAGTAATTTATTAATCCTGATAACTACTAAATCAGAGAGGTGCTTGTAGTATCCACATTTCAAAAATGAGGGGACTGAGGCATGCAGATTACATAGCTTGCTAAGATCATACAGCTATACAGAGAGGAATCAGGACATGTCAGAGACCGAATGCTCAATCCCCAAGCTATCTCAACTGCCTCTGTGAACTCCAGAATCTTTAGGAGACTGACAGATATTCCTGGGGCTAGAGATGGGACAAATTTAAGGAACGTTAAGTTCCCCTGATAGTTTTTCATGGGTAATACAACACCTATCCTTTCTTTGGGCTCTCCTTCCCTGATCCAAGTGTCCTAAACGATAGCAAGTTGATAATTCGTTGAGTGTGCCTGTGAAAGAGATTGCCTTTGTGTATTACACAAACTATTGTGTCTTATATGTCACTAGAATTTGCCTTAAATATCACTAGAATATGTCCCTATTCTTCCCTGTGTGTCACACAGGAATCCTCTGGGGACCAACCCACCTGTCTTAACCAATTTTACCCTCTCTCATCCATCTTCTCCTCTTCAGTTGGGTTCCAGCAGGGAACAGTCAGCACACTCAAAAAGTGAGTTTGGGAGAATTTAGTGAAACCAGTATTTAGGGAGAGAAGCCATTACACCCCAAAGCCTTGAGAGGAAGTAGAACAGAGCATAATTACCAGAACCTGGCTGGATGTGTGGTTGTGGGAGAGAGATGGTTGCAATGTGGTCACAGCAGGGAAAGAACACTTATCAAGGCCAAAATTTGCAGGAAGCTGGGGCAAGGTCTACCCTTGCTGATCTTCCCTCTTTTCTGTCATCTTCTGATGCCTATCAGACACCAGAGGGCCAGGAGCCCCTGTGACATAGTTAGGAGAGGCTGAGAACAGATCTGGAAAGGTAAAGGGAGACTAATCAACACAGGTTATTCCTCTCTAAGTTTCTGTTCTGTTTGGCTTTTTATAAGGAATGCTATAAATAACAGCATATGTACCTCTTTCATGTGGGGCTTTTAATTCTTTTGAATAGATGGCCAGTTGTGGGACTGCCAACTCAAAGCATTTGGGAAATTTTAAATGTTCACAGATGCTACCAAATAACTCACCTGAAAAATTGTAACAATTTCACCAACATTATAAATACAACTTCATTAGGAGTAGATGTTATTAGTGCCTTAAAATGTGCTGATCAGATGGGCAGAAATTATTATGTGCTGTTTTATTTTGCATTTCCTCAGTGGTGAGTGAGATTGAGCATGATTCCTAAGTATATGAGATCACTTCTGTGAATTTCCTGTTTCCATTAGGAGTCTTTAGTACCTTTCTTGCCAATCTGTATTCTACTTGCCATTCTTTGTTCACATAGTCTTTGCCGTATACAAGTTTTAGATATTTTTTTGTTTTGTTCAGAGTCAGATTTCCAAAACATAAATCTGACCTTCATTGTAAAACCCTTCAGTGACTGCCTTCAGAATAAAATCTATATTCCCTTGCTGACTTAAAGGGCTTTTTCATGACACAGTTCTGCAGAGCTCCTCAGCACTGTCTCCCAGTCCTCCCCACCAGCTCCCCACCCAGTCTCAGGTACAGGTACAAACCGCCATGCTCTTGTTGCCATCCCTGGTGCATTTTTCAGGCACTGCTTTATTTTTCTGAGATGACTGTCTTCACCTCCTTTTTTGCCCCCTTAACTCTTGTCCTCTCTCAAAGATTAATTTTGACATTGTCTTCTCTGCAAGGCTGTAAGTGTTGCTGTCTCCCTTGTCTGAAACTGAATTTCAGATGGCTGCCAGGCATGGTTATCTGGATTAAAGGCAAATGGCATACAGTATGTGGGGAGCGGGACTTACCAAGATGAATAAGCTCCAGTATGTGTCCCAAGGGCACACAGTGTAGTGGTTGAGTTGCATTGCCCCTATTGAACAGAACAAGCATCAGCAAAACATTAACAATCCTCACTCTGATTTTTCCTACCAGCAGTTTTCCCAGAAAAGAATCAAGGAGGTGATTGTTCCTAGAAAAGCCATATACCATTTGTCAAAGTCCCTTCACTGTGACCTCAACAGGCCAGCTGTAACATTCTAAGGTTACTCCAGAAAATCATAGAACTGCAGTAAAATGTCCTCCAACCACCATTACCAAATATTGAGTTTTGATGTCTTGTGGCCCTGGGGATCCCCCATCAGAACAAATGAGGCTTTGCTGCATAAAAAAGTACTGTTCTAATGCATCACTTTCTCAGCAGGTCTGTTCCTCATAGCGTGATGTGTAAGTATGCATCAGATATTTAGCCTGTTTTTTTTTTAATCCCTCTTGAGACAATCTCCACTAATCCATCCATCCTGAGCACTTCTTTCCACCTCCACTTTAAATAATCCTAAGCATGAATGTTCAGACTTACAGAGCAGTGTGATACTCTTTCCAAACTAATTCAAATAAAAGTTAACTTGCAAAAAATTCCTCCACATAGTGAGTTTTCTGTTTCTCTTTAATAAGGATTGGAGAGGTATTTTGTCAGAACATACAGTGGGAAGGGTGCCTGTTCTTAGGAAGATATACTCAAGGGACTCCACCACCCTAACCCTCAGTTTCCTCATTCATAAAACGAGATAATGTCTATATTGCAGGACACTTGTGATCAATGGAAAAGCACATCATATCTAGGAAATATGAATAAATGGTAGACCACCTTCCTTTCATTGTTTATCTAGTTTCCATTTCCTCCATTACTCTAGATATGGAAGAAGATACAAGAGCAACAAGCCAACTGGTTTTTAATCTCACTTCTGGGGATAACTCAATTCATTATTTGTCTAAACTCTGTATCTCCAAGAATTTGAGATGATTCAATAACCAGCAAGTAAGACAGCCCAATAACTAAAGATTCATATAATCAAATATGGACAATCCCATTCACCAAACTCTTGGAGAGAGTATTTTATTTCTTTGGGTAAAAAATGATAAAGCACCATGGGTAGGGTGAAGTCATTGTGTCCCCATTTAAGATGGGGACAACCACCCCGTTTTGGGTGATCACTCTGATAAGTTTAAGCCTACAGGATAAAAAGAGGATTATCTGAATTTATTTTAAATAATAGAAAGGTAAGAAAATTAAAGTTCAATTGGTGACTATCTTTGGGGGAGAATCATGTGAGGAGAGAGTTTGAAAAGGTTATCTGCTGCTTGGAATAGGACAAAAAGAAAAAATACCCTAGTATTGGCCTGAAGAAAACAGGACTTTGGAGAGAAAAGAACTATCTAATAAGAATTTTTATTTGTTTGTGACGTTCGTATCCAAGTCTCTACAATAGGATCTTTAGCAAAGTCTACATTGTTCACTAAAGCTTTGCAGCCAGAGAAATCTTTGGGGAACTCTGTACCATGTACTCAAATCTGGCTTGGTATGGAGCTAAAATAGACACTGCTGATATAAATGCAGTAGCTCAATGAGTAGTGGATATTTAAGTTGATATATAAGTTGTGTGCATTCAGCAAAACTTCAGTGAATACAAACTGGGTCTCTGGTAGGGAAGTCTCTTCAGTGGGAAAGAAAACAACACAGTAAGCAATGATAAATTATATAAGGTGCTATAAGACAGGAGGGGTATGCATCCCAAGGATAAACATATGAAGGAGTAATTTATTGTATGTGATGATGGCATAGAGAAAGCTACAGAGTGTAGGAACATTTTAGTAAGACTTTAAAAAATGAGTAAGCACTTGCTTAAGCTGATAAAGCGGAAAAAGACAAGCCTGGCATGGGTAACTGCTAGAGCGAAAACAGAGAGTCTCACTAGTGGGGAGAGAGAAAGTAGACTCTCTGATGTTTCTAAAGACATGAGGAAGGAGGGAAGCTGTAGGAACAGTGCAGGCCTGGATTTTAAAGGGTTCTTCTCTGTTTCTTATTCTGACTCAGTAGGTCTTAAAACACCAATATTCTTTTGAAGTTTGTTCCTTACTCCATTCTACAAATAGAGCCACCGTCTGATAAATAACACTTGCAGAATGTCCCATGAGATTGAGTTGAACAAACCCTGCTGAGCCCAGGGATCAATTTCTACGTTTCCTTCAGGCATTTAAGATAGAGTCAGTTGCCCATGGTCTCGGTTTTTATGCTAAGATATTCTGTACTCTGAGACTTTTTACACTACCCATCATTAATTTCATGAGTGCCTTAATTCCCACCATCTTCAAGACACCAGTTCTTCCTGTGAGGAAGAACCATGAGGAGTGAAGAGAGAAGGGACTTCCTCATGTCTTATTACACCAACCATTTGTTTAATAGAGCTCCATGTCAACAGTTGTTCATCAAGAATGTAATGGAATGATGTAATGTAATGACATCACAGAGCAAAAGGGATTATAGATGTGTCTCAGTGCTTGGGAAGCAAAGAGAAAGATGACAGTGTCTTTGGGTTCATTCTTGGCTTGCATAAGCTAAGTGACCAATACTCAACGGCAGCCACCCCCTCTTTCCGTATTAAAAGAAAGAACTGGAGGTGATGGGTAAAGGGAACTTGGGCAAGGTCGTTGAATAGAAAGCATATAGGTCTATGACTCCAAAAGGGTATGTTAAAATCTCCACTTAGGCACATACTGTCTAGAAGGGTTTGGACAACTTTTTAAAGTATTCTGATCCTCATTTCATTTATCTACAACATGGAGATAGTAGTATATGCCCTGGAAAGATGTGAAAACTTAAAAATAATATGAATAAATCATCTAGTTCATGGTGGACATTTAGTAAAAGACAATTGCTATTATATGTCATCCTTTTACCCTGTCCTAGGACTCATCTTCTGAATATAAATGTTGAATCACTAAGAATATGTGCTCAGAATACAGAGGTCCTTTAATTTTGTTTGAACCATGTTTGAAGCCCCTACACATGTCCTGCAGCACTTGGACTAAAAAGGTCATATCCTCCACCACTGACGTGTTCCTCAGTTTGGTAACCATTATGGGAAAAGCACTTGGACTGTTCATCTTTTATAGCCTAAACATCTTTTTAACCTTCTATAAAACCCCAAATCAAAGATGGGCACTGTGATGGATTTCTATGATGTCAATATTTTTCTTGATTTGTGAATATTGCATTTAGGTATATTTGGTTAGAAATAAGAAAATAAGTCAATATTCTCCTTTTTTGTGTGCTTCAGTGATAAGAGAACTAGAAGATCTGAAGAACACTGTTCTAAGCAAAGTTTGTCTAATTAGCACTATTATTAGCTTCTATTCTTCTAAAACTTTACATTTTACAAATCTTCTTCATAATACAGCTTAAGAAAAATAAATAGAGTCCACAGTCTCTCATGGTTCATCTGAGAAACAAACTGAGGGTTTTGGAGGGGAAGAGGTTGGGGGGATGGGTGAGCCTGGTGGTGGGTATTAAGGAAGGCACATATTGCATGGATCATTGGGTGCAGTGCATAAACAATGAATTCTGGAACACCGAAAAGAAATTGAAAATAAATAAATAAAAATTTAAAAAATTACACCTCAATAAAAATATTCATAAATGATGTTGAAGTTTAAAAAAAAGAAAAAGAAATAGATTAAGGAAATTCATTTGGACTTGCTCAAAAACCATAGAGCTTTCCTATACATTTGAAAAATCTTGGAGTGAAATTTATTGTTAGGGTCTTAAAGGGAAAACTACAGATTGACATCAAAGATGTTGGATTTAAATGGTGTCTTTCCCATTTATGGGTGCTTTAACTTGGGCAAGTTATTTAACTTCTGAGTCTCAGTTTTCTTATATAAAATGAAAATAAATGTTTTCTATCTCCTAGGATAATTGTAATTATAAAGCACTTCACATAGCACTGTATTCTTGTACAGGCTTCCTGAAGCATCGTTCTTTCCACCCCTCATTTCTCTTTTGCTGCTTTCAGTAGCTCTTTTTTGTTGTAAATGAAATCTCAACTCTCACATGGGCTTTGAGATGCTTTCTGTATTCTGATGTTGGCCTGCCTTTTCGCAAAGTACTTATTTTATGTGCCCTACATGCACCCGGACTAACTACTGACTATTTGCTTCACAGATCCCAGGAAGTTCTAACTCATGTTTTCCTTTGCTATTTTCTCTGACAATCATGCTCTGTCTTCACCATATCAAAATTTTGCCAAGGCTTCAAGATTTAAGTTCAAATGTTTCCACCTCTTTGACATTTTGAAATTTCCCTTGACATCCTCAGAGTGGAAATGCCTCCCCTTCTTCTCTCAGTCCTCACAGAATTCAAGTCAACATTCATTTATCATATGCCATCTCTATGTCCAGCTCTGTGCTAACCTCCACAATTCTTCTCTAATAATGAATAAGATATGATTTAATAAAATTTAATAAATTTAATAAAGAAAAACATAATAGAAAATTTTTACAGTAACATTATGTCACATTCTCTCTTTTCATATTTTATTATAAATAACTACTCTTTACTGCCTGACCTGAGATAGACTCATAATGAGCGTTAACCCCTCCATGATCAGTATTATGATCAGTATTATTCCCATCTTAACAATGATGATGGCAAAGATCTAAATTTCAGAGAGGTTGGAAAACTTGTTAACCTCTACTTTTTCTAACTGAGAACTATCTGACTTTATGACTCGTAAGTACACTAATGTTTAAGAGCTCATATTAAACATGAAGAAGGCATTTCTTCTGAATTTAGTTTGTTAGAAAGAAGGAACTGTGAAATTGTGAGGTGTAGCAGTCCAAGGGCCACATTTAATTAATCTATATGTACCTCCATAGCACTCAGAATATACCTGGTACTGTATTAATCAACAGAAGTGAATTTGGGATATGACCATTCTATCAGTTAGGATGAGTTAAGTTATGGTGCTATAACAGACAATTCCCAAATCTTAACAGCTTACAGCAACACAGGGTTAATTTTGCTCAAGAGCCTGCATGCTCATTGCAGGCTCCTTCTAATCAGTATTACGGCTGACAGAACAGCCACACACAGAATAGCTGCATGCTGTAGTTTAGGTAAAAGAAGAAAAGATCTCTGGAAGGCCCTTCGCTGAAAATCATTTCTCCCTTAAGACTTAATTCATTCCTTGTTGCTCTTGATGTTACTTAAAAGTCTTTTGATCATCCAATATGTACCAAGGGACATGGTAACCACTGGTGATAAAGCAAAGACTAAAACAAACAAGATACCTATACTTTAACAGATGAGTTCGATGTTAGACAAATAAATAGCCCCCAATTCTTTAATTACAATTGTGATAAATGTTATGTAGAGATTATGTGGTTCTATGAAAGTATATAGCAAGATACTTCATAGTCTGAGAACTTACAAAAGATGTCTCCAAACATGATATTGACGTGAGACTTGAAAGAGATGGAAGTAAGCTAGGTGAAGATAGAGGTGATGGGAGGGAAAGGTAACGATAATGGAGAAGAATTCTGGATTTTTGCAGAATATACTTCCCCAGAATTGGGTTAGCTGCCATTTATAATCATTCCTAAAACCTGTGTTTCAGTGTTCTGTTTTTTGTGTATTCGGATTTGTCGCATCCTATTAAGATTACTATTATTAGTATAGATGTCTGTCCCCCTACTTTACTCTGCATTTATTGAGTAGAATTTTATTTTCATCCTGTATTTTCAAGGATTTGGACTCAATACATTTTCAGATCCCTGTTGAAATAATAGAACATTATAGCCTGCTAGGCCTGTAAAGTTAGCAGGTGTTGGATGAAATTCCAGTTTTTAGAATATTATTACATAATATTATTTAAAATACATAAAATTATATGATATTTAATATAAGTCAACACTGGACATTACACCAGAATTTTATTTACCACTTCTTATCTTGTCCCATTTTCCAGTGTTTTCAGTATTTCATAAAGGCAAGATAATATTGTTCCCATTTGTATATCTATCCACTTGCAGGCACCAACATATGATTCCAGGTGCATTTTCCTGTTAAGCAACGTTAAGGTAAAAAGGAGGTTATTAAGTTTTGGAAATTGATTAGAGGGAAAATATAAACTAAACCAAATATCTCTTTAGCGTCCACCAAAAGGGAGATTTATATTCAGAAATGAGTAACTCCATCAATGAAAGACTAAACACACGAAAATAGTTAACACTGTTGAAAAACTGGGTGTTGAGCTATTGGGAAATTAATGTTACCCTCATTCATTTCCAAAAAAAAAATGTTTGGTAGGGCTTATCCCATTTATAACAAGAAGAAGAGAGAACTTACATATTTCTGGCAAAGAAAGGGCTTCCCAAGTTGCAGATAAATATTGATATTGGCTTTAAGACAGCAAAAATCAAATACAAAATCAAACAGAATAGTCATATGGAAGACTTTGGGGGAACTTTACAATATAGCATTTAGTATCTTTCCATTTAGGATAGACTTTAATCAACATTTTTGCTGTTGAAGGTCAACCAAGCCAGCAGTTTGGCTGTCAGTTTAAAGAAATACATTGATTTTTTAAAGATAAAATTTAATTCTAGGAGATGCACAATTTTAAGTTACAATTCCATTAGCTTTGACAAATGCATCCACCCATGCAACCCATGTACCTATCTATAGAATAAAACTGTCAACTTAGAATTTTCCCTCCGTTCCCAGTTGAAGTATTCCCCAGAGGCATGAGTGCTCTGATTTTTTCTTTTTCTTTTTTTTTTTTTTAAATCATGGATCAGTTTCACCTATACCAGGAATTCCTATAAACGGAATCATACAGTTTATTTTTTTGTGTCTGTCTTCTTGGGCTCAGCATGTCTACTCAAGAGTTGCTGACTATATAAAAAATGTGATATTTTTATTACTTAATATTATTCCATGATGTGAATATATCACAATTTGCTTATCCATTCTAGTTTTAGGCTATTATAAATAAGGTTTCTGTGAACATATTTTCCCAGTCATTTTGTAAGCATAGATTTTCATTTCCTTTGGCTAAACACCTAGAATTTCAACAGAGGCAAGTTTAAATTTTATGAGAAAATACCAAAATTTTATCCCAAAGTAGTTGTGCCATTTTATACTTCTATCAGAAATGCAATAGAGTCTGGTTACTCTCCAACTTCATCAATATTCGGTGTTACCACTCTTTAAGTAACACTTTGTTATGATTCAAGTGTACATTTCCCTGATGATTAATGGTGCTTAGAATTTTAAATGTGCTTATAAGCTATTCATGGTTCATCCATTGTTAGTATTGCTATAGTAGATGCTTTTATCATACTAATAAAAGTTCCTTTTTTCATTTTTAGTTAAAAGTTTAAATCATAGATACATATTGAACTTTTTCATGATTTTTTTAGAATTTATTAAGATATAATTATGTTTTTTCTCTTTTATTCTGTTAGTATAAGTAATTTCATTGCTTGACTTTTTTTTTAAATTATGTTAGTCACCATATAGTACTTCATTAGTTTTTGATGTAGTGTTCCATGATTCATTGTTTGCATATAACACCCAGTGCTCCTTGCAATATGTGCCCTCCTTAATATCCATCACCCAGCTCACCCATCTCCCCTCCCTCCACCCCTCTGAATGGATAAAGAAGATGTGGTTCATATATACAATGGAATATTACTCAGGTGTCAGAAAGGATAAATACCCAGCATTTGCATCAACATGGATGAAACTAGAGGAGATTATGGTAAGTGAAGCAACTCAAGCAAAGAAAGTTATCATATGGTTTCACTTATAGGTGGGACATAAGGAATAGCATGGAGGTCATTGCTTGACTTTTTTAAAAAATGAAAATAACCTGTTTCTTACTGGGTCAGAGGTCACTTAATCCCTTTTATGTATTGTTAGATTGATATTGATTGACAGATCCATTGAGAGAGAGCATGCACGGAGCAGGAGTGGCAGAGGGGGAGGGAGAATCTTTTTTGTTTTTTTTTTTTTAAGATTTTTTTTTAATTTATTTATATGACAGAGAGAGATCACAAGTAGGCAGAGAGGCAGGCAGAGAGAGAGAGAGGAGGAAGCAGGCTCCCTGCCGAGCAGAGAGCCTGATGCAGGACTTGATCCCAGGACCCTGAAATCATGACCTGAGCTGAAGGCAGAGGCTTAACCCACTGAGCCACCCAGGTGCCCATGGGGGAAGGGAGAATCTTAAGCAGGCTCCACACCCAGCATAGAGCCCAACCTGGTGCTCAATCCCATGACCCTGAGATCATGACCAAAGCTGAAATCAGGAGTTGGACATTTTACCAGCTGAGCCACCCAGGTGCTCCGTATTGTTATTTGTTAATATTTTGTTCAGGATTTTTTCTCTTAAGTTAATGAGAGGTATCAATCTGTCATTTTATTTACTTACAATATCTTTTTTCAATTTTTCCCTTAGGGTACTGGCCTCATGAAAGTAGTGATGAAGTGTTCTCTGGTCTCCTATTTTCCGTGATTACTATTAATGATTCCTTAACTCTTGGATAGCATTTACCAGTAATAACAGCTGCATCTTGGGATTTGTTTGTGTGAGTATTTTTGACAGTAAATTCAATTTCTTTAAAAGAGTAGTTGTCAAAGATGAATGTGCATTGGAATTGCCTTATGGACTTTCAAACAAATAGTCAAAAATCACTTTCAGAATTTCTGGCTCAGTGGTTTTTTTGAAGTGACGCTTAAAAATTTCATTTTAGTAATGCATTTCATGATGTTGATAGTCCTGGTTTGAGGACCAGACTTTGAAAATCATAGATTTAAAACATACAGAGCTATTTACAGTTTATATTACTTCTTGTATTAGTTTTTAAGTTGTGTATTTTTCAAAGATTGTTTTTTGCATTTTATCTTAGTTGAATTTGATAATATTATCTATGTTTGTAGTATGTGTAGGAAATTTAGTGATGTCTTCTCTGCTTTGATAAAGAGAATTTTTGTTTTAATTAGGCTTTTTTTTTTCTCTAAGTACTGCTTTAGATGTATTCCAATAATTTTGACATATGTGATCTCTGCATATCATTCAGCTGATAACAGTTTTTGGTTTTCCTCATTTTTCAATTGACTGTAAGTTATGTGTAACTGTAATTGACTGTAAGTTAATTTCCATACATCAGATACATTGCTAGATATCTTACTTTTATGATACTCAATTTTGATTTGGTTGCAATCAGTGAATAAAATCTGGAAGGAAGAAATGTTTCTAGGTCATTGAGGCTTTCTGTGACCTGACATACTTTCTATCTTGGTGAACATTACTAATGAACTTGAAGAGAATGTGTATTATGCAGTTGTTGGATGTGGTTTTCTGTAAATGCAAGCTAGATCAATGGTGATGGACAACATTTATAATTTTTATAGCTTTACTGATTTTTTGGTCTAGTCTTTGTTCCTTGGCTTTTTTATTTTAATGCTGTGAGAAGAGAATTAAAATTTCCAATTCTGGTTGTGGATTTATTTATTGCTTCCTTTAATTAGTTGCATACACATATATGAGTTCATATTTTTTTAATGAATTGATCTTTAGATCATTATAAAATGTCTCTATATTCCTGTGGCAATACTTTTTGTGTTGAATGTTACTTTAACTAATATTTATGTGACCACTCTAGCCTTCTTATAATTAGTTTAGTAAGTTGTATATTTTTCCATTGCTTTTCTTTTTATTATATTATTAAGCAATAGTTTAACCTTAGTTTCTATTAAAGAAACTAAGGTTAAAGGGTGCACCTAAAGGGTGCATGTATGTGAGAAAAACCTTTTGCACACTATTTTACCTCTATAGGCTTGGATAGTGTCTCCTATAGAGCAGAAAATGCATCCAACTTAATTTTAAAAGAATCATAATGATTTCATTAGAATATATTACCATCTGTCATAAGTCCTACTATATAAGCATTTACAGATCATTAGGGTGTGCTTAGTACCAATCTTATCAGTTAAAATCTATTGAGTATTACTTATGATATTAGGTGCTATTTGAAGAATTTTGTGGATAGTAAATTAAGATAATCTCTACATCAACCCTCTGAGTTAAGAACTATAATTTTCCCTAATTTTCATTTAAGGAAACTGAGGCACAGAGATGCTTAAGGCACTTGACCAAGGTCACACAGTTTGGAAGTGGCATGGCAGGATTTGAACCCAGACATTCTGGTCCCCAAAATTTCAGTCTGTGTAGTTTTTTCTTTTTTTTTTTTTTTTATGAATAAGAATGGATAGATACATATAGATCCAAAAGAGAAGGGAAAAAGGAGAAGGTGAAGAAGGGAGGAAACCAGTACAATGGAGTTTGCGGAAGGAGGAAACTGTCTATAGCAGCAAATGCAACAGAGAAACTAATCAGACAGTAACAGAACATCATCATTGAGTTTGGCCATTGAAAAATGGTAACCCTCATTAGAAGGTCTCAGCCAAGTGCCGGAGCAGATGTATGGAACAGAAGAATAAGAAATACTGGATAGGGGCTGGCACGCAGAGAGCAAATTTTCCATGAGTTGATGTGGAAGTATTGGAGGGTGAATGGAGTTGGGAAAGGGCATTGTTGTTTGCTATTTTTCTGTTTGGGGGCGATGTGTCTGTTTTGTGTTTTAGAATGAGAGAAATGTGAGTATGTTTGCGGATAAATGAAAAGTAGCTATCAGAGGGAGATTTGGGTACAAGCCTGGTTACACAATAATTGTGAAGACCATCAGAGCTGCCTGATACAGAGGGGAAACAGAATAGAGAGGTGTACATCTTGGGGTGGGAGGAGTGAAAGCACTTCACCTGCTTTTCCACATGCTTCTCACAAGCTACCTTGCCTTGGCATTCCTGGGGACAGACCCCGGGTCTACGGCAAATCGCTACAGGGACGTCGAAATCTGTTTCTGTGACAGAGCCGTCTGCTGGTGAATTAAGTGTGAATGAATCAAATACAGATGGACTGAATTTCACTGAAAGTAAACATGAATTACAAAACTGGAAGAGGAAAAATGCCCAAGGAAAAATCACTTTGTGCCAACCAAAAATTATTTGGAAAGTTAATTTTCCAGCCTGGCTCCATAGTCTCATCCATCCCTTTGCCCTCCTTTAACCCACCCCCAACTTGTCTGCGTAGATGACATTTGTCAGTCCTTTGGGACCATTGGAACAGGTCTGGGGAAACCATGGAGGCAGGGACTGCTGGGAAGTAGTGATACAAGATTTGTGTAGGCATTTCTTAGTCAGCACAGGGAATGTGGGGATGCTGGTGAGAAATGATTCTGGCATGCCTCAAGGATGTTCTTCCTCCTTGGCTAGACAGACACAGACATGGCAGCATATCAGAATGGAAAAATCCATGGGCTTCACAGTCAGACTGACCTGATTGGGAATCCTGAAAACACCATCCATTAGCCATGGGCCCTTAATGAAGTGGTTTTTACCTGATAAGCCTCAGCTACATTATCTGAAAAATGAGAGTTGCACTTGCTCTCTATCTCACATAGATAGTAGGCTTCCATGAGGCAGTGCATTCACAAAGCAGATAGAGAATTCCTGACAAAGGCTATGTATCCAGAAAATATAAGCCAGTTTCCATGCAGAGGGGATCACAGAGATCTCCACATTCGTATAAAGATCAGAGCAGACTCTTGCTTAAAGCTCCTGAAGTAGAGACTCTAAACAGAGTTCAGAAATACAGTTTTTCAAAATCTTCTCACTGATTTCTGTTGGCTGGATACATTTAGAAACTACTGGTAGGAGAAAAATAACATCTTCATCCCCAGTGTGAGATACACTCCGAGCGTTTTCTGCTTCTCTTTCTTCTCAGCTTTGTGAGACCATGGGATTCCACATTAAAAAAAAAAAAATGAATTATAGTGTAATTAAAATGTTGATCCCAAATGGGGATGCAGTCTTTTGTTAAAGGCCTACCCAGTGGGAGGAAGTAGAGCTTAGTTGAAGGAGCACAGGAATAGGCAGTAGTTTATATCTGTTCAAGACCCTATTCATCATCCATATCTCTAGAAGGCAGCAGGAAGCTTACCTTACACCTACAATTCATCATGTGTTCTTAAAGGTCTGTTCTGAGGAATAAATGAAATAATATAGAAGGAGCACTTTGATACTTAGTAAATGGCTGCATCCACTTGACAATAAGAAGAGCCCAGTTTAAAACATTAACCGGGAAAACAAACAAGATGTGAAGTGGGAATGGCCACTCAGACACAAGCAGAGGTATTGGTAGGGTTCGGAAAACGGTCCTTAAAAGGAGTCCGCCCAGCCAGTATATTCCTTTTATTTTATATTCCTCTCCTTCCTCTTGTCTAGGGCATGACTGTGATATTGGAAGGAGCTCAGCCATTTTGGTGGCCAACACATGTTGAAGAAGGACTGAACAAAAAGACAGGAAAAACCTGGGTTCCTGGTGGCATCTTGAAACAGCTTTAGAAGCCCTGGATTGCTTACCTCCAGATTTCTTGTTACACGGGAATAACAGAACTCCTGATTTATTTGTGACATTTGTTTTTTATTTCCTCCTCCTAAGAGCCAAAGCAATTCTTAACAGGAACTATAAAACATAGAACACTTTGAATTTAAAACACCATAAGATAAATACTGCATGATCTCACTTGTATGTGGAATCTAAAAAAAGTTGAACTCCTAGACACAGAATAGAATGGTGGTTTTCAGGGTCTGGGGATGGGGAGAAATGGGGAGATGTTGCTAAAAGGGTGCAAACTTTCAGTTATAAGAAGAAGAGATTCTGGGGAGCTAATGTACAATATGATGATTATAGTTAACAATACCATATTACAGGGGCGCCTGGGTGGCTCAGTGGGTTAAAGCCTCTGCCTTCCACTCAGGTCGTGATCCCAGGGTCCTGGAATCGAGCCCCGTGTCAGGCTCTCTGCTTGGCAGAAAGCCTGCTTCCCTTCCTCTCTCTCTGCCTGCCTCTCTGTCTACTTGTAATCTCTGTCAAATAAATAAATAAAATCTTAAAAAAAAATAATAATACCATATTACATGCTTGAAAGTTGCTGGTAGATCTTTAAATGTTCTCACCAGAAAAAGAAAAATGGTAGTTATGTGATACAATGGAGGTATTAACTAACATTATGGTATTAGCTAACAAAATCCTTTTGCAACATACAAGTTTATCAAATCAACAAGTTGTGCATGTTAAACTTACACAATGTCATGTGTCAATTCTATCTCAATAAAGCTGGAAAGAGAAAAACAGAAAAAAATTGTGTAGTGTAGATTGTGCTTTATAAGTTAGGAGTCACCTTCTAGGACCCTGGAGTAGACTAGGACCCTGGTTTCTGATGGCTAGATAAGGAAAAATGAAGGGCCACTGCTGTTTGACCCAAGCTGGCTTAGAAATGAGATGCCTAGGAGCCAGGGACATACTAATGGTCAGGTACTGGGGACTGGTGTTGGAATTGATGCTGAAAAGACTTTCCACTGGGACTTGATGGAGTTCCCACAGTAAGACGAGGAGGTGCCTGAGCACATAGAATGGTTATGGTGTCAAAGGAGGTATCAGATGAGAGGTGTCAGGGTGGTAAGGTGGGTTAAACATCCAGCTCTCGGCTTAAGTTCAGGTGATGATCTCAGGGTCGTGATCTCAGAGTCATGAGATCGAGCCCCATGTCTCTGCACTCAGCACGGGGTCTGCTTGAGATTCTCCCTCTCTCTGCCCCTCCAGCTCGTGCTTTCTCCATCTCTCTCTCTCTCTCTCTCTCAAATCAGTCAATCAATCAATCTTTTTTAAAAAGAAGAAGTATCAGATGAGGATGACCTCCAGGGCCTGGAGAATTGAGAAGAATAGGAGACTAAGCAAAAGCTTAGAGTCTACACTGTTAAGTAACTTCTGTGAGGCCACAGGGGATAGCATGAGTCATGGAATATTGCTGTAGGAAGAATGCAGAACCAGAACAAAGAACATTCCAAGCCAGGTTTGAATCGTGGCTTCGCCACCTACCAAGTGGTACCACCTCTCTGTATGCTAGTCTTCTAAGCTCCCAATTGGCCCAATAGTGGCTACTTTGGTCGATCACTGTAGGATTATAGAATATGTACAGATGTGCCCAATATAATGCCCAATAAATCTTCGTTGTTACTGTTTTTCATTCATTATTTCAGCAAACAACCCCTAAGTGCCTACTGTAGGCCAGCTACCTTGCCAGATGCTATAGGAATACTGAATGTGGCCTTTGCTTTCAACTAGTGTTGAAAATAGTCACATTCTCTTAAAAAACAAAACAAAACAAAACAAAAAACAACCGCCAACAAAAACATGAAAACCCAGAAAACCAGAGACACTGTTCTTTTAAAATTAAATCTGATCAAATCAATATTCTTCTTAAATCCCTTTAGGGATTCCTATTTTTCCTAGACAATGTATTATGTGCCTTTGCTTAAAAAAGAAACAATGTCAATGTAATCCCAGGCTGCCCTTTACTATCTCAATTCCAGCCACTTAGATTTTTATGTCTATCTCTTTCACTAGATCTGAGCTCTGTTTGGGCAGAAAGTCTTATCCACATTGCCTATGACTATGTACCTAAGGCTGAGAAGAATTCCCTCCAATTAGAAGGCAGTCACTAAATAGGTTTTAAACAAATAGAGGAATGAATGACAACCATGACTGCCATGGTAGGTATAGCTGTCCCATGCGGTGGGAGCACAGAGAGGGAAAAGCCCCTTTGGGGAGGAGGAGGCAGGGAAGCCTTCATGATAATAGGACAAATTTGGCTGTAATGCACCACAGAAAACTTACCCAAGCAGAGAAGCTTTGGTGGGAAAAAAAATCCCAGAAGCTGCTAATTGCTTAGGCCCTCTTTCATCTGTGAAACAGCATTTTTGATACCTGTCTTAATATAGAGAAGTTCTGAGATCAAGTGAGATAAATAATGTAACATTCTTCACCAAATGTGTATAAGGTACTGGTGATCAGTACCTACCTCTCTCAGGGATCCTGTGTTACATTATGGGGATCTTGGAAATGGAAAGGCTAAATTATTATTAATGATGATGATGATGAAAACAAGAATTGTTCTTTGTTTATTGTATACCTAGCACTTGATGCACATCATTTCAATTCTACCA
This sequence comes from Enhydra lutris kenyoni, assembly GCF_002288905.1. Taxonomy (NCBI): domain Eukaryota; kingdom Metazoa; phylum Chordata; class Mammalia; order Carnivora; family Mustelidae; genus Enhydra; species Enhydra lutris. The sequence goes on along the minus strand of NW_019154097.1, from coordinate 21,803,886 downwards.
CACACCCACAACTAGCCTTTCCTTCATTTTGAAGATGAAAAAACATAGGTCCAGAGAATTTAAGTGACCTATCAAGTGTCAGAGAGTAGTAAGAAATTTACTGTATGGTGAAACTTTAATACAATGGCCAGAGATAGTTATTCATCAAGTATTTATTGAGTATCCATAGTGGAACAGTCCATTGTTCTACATGTCAGGGATGCAATGTGTATAAAAAAGACAAACATTCTGCTTCCATGGGGGACACAGTCCACTGGGATAAGACATATTGCAGAGGTTGGGCTGGTAGTAACTGGAACCACACCGGGAGGAAGGACACCTCTTCTCTGGACTTAGCAGTATTACTCCAGATGGATGGCCACTCATTTCAAACTCCACGAATGTCTTGCCACTTCACTTTGAGATTTAATCTCCTCATGTCATGAAGCCAGAGTCAGTAGGAAAAGGGAGGAATCTGAAACTAACACGGTCGGTCAGTGAGATGATTAGCAGGGTGATGTTAGCCGTTCTCAGGTTGTACCATCCAGGCGAGAAAGTAGAAGAGAGCGGGAGTCGGACCCAGGCCCTTCAGCCCTTGTTCACGTCTGTGCAGGACATGGTGGTACTGAGTGCATACTTGTAGGATATTGCTGTAAGGCACAAGACCCGTGATGTGCCCAATTGTGCACCTTGCTTCCCAACTCCACTTTCAATAAAATAGACATGGAAATTAGCAAATACTCTACATCTGCCGCTGCCACCACCACCCTGAGCTGCTTGTAAACACTTAACCAGAGCATCACTGGACACATAGTATCTCTCTGAGTTAGTTTCTCCATCTGTAATATGGGTAGAAGGAGAAAATTATTTTAAAACCTCTAGAAGCCTAGGTAATGGGTTAGGAGAAGACATGGTTTGGAGCAGCACTGGCTTGGGTTAAATTCTAGAGGCTGGCCATGTGTTATTAACCATGGGACATTTAACTAATTATGTTCTCGCTATGCCTCACTGTCCTTCTATATAGAATGAGGCTAGCAACTCCTACACCATTAGATTTTTCTGTGCATTAAATGTAATAAAACATAAAACACTGGACATGTAGAAGCTGATAAGTGATAGACTTGCTCATTTTTTCACCTTCATGAACCATGAATAAAAGAAGGAATGGATATATGAACATTCTTTCTTCAGAGTTGCTTTACCCCTTTTCTGCTTGGGTCACTTCTAATTTCTTGTTGTTACTTAGTGAATGTTACTTAGTAAATTTACTGTTGGTTTTGTTATTATTAAATGCTCTAAATTATTCTACAAACATACTATGCTTAAAGGGTCTTCTAAACCCATAGAGTGAGGCCGGTTTCCTATAGAAGAGACAGGTGCACATGCATTTGTTCAGCTGCTCTTTGGTAACAGGCACTGTGTTGGCGTGTTACATGTTTTGGTCATCAATCCTTCCAGTAAGATAGGAGAGGGGTCCACATCTCAGAGACATTTTCTTTGGACAGCTGCAGAAGCTTCTTTGTACCACTAGGGAGCAGTAAATAGCCACCGTTCAAGATTTTGAAAGCCAAGTACCAGCTCTGGGATAACTGCATTTCTCTTGGGATGCAAGGTGCTGGGGTATATTGATAGGTGTCCCCTGGCCAACTTGCCACCTGAGGGCAAATGGTAAAGGGAAGGACCTGTGAGTCAGAACAACTTGTCACCTTTAATTATAGGCACGCAGCCTATATGAGCTTCAAGGAATTGCATGAACAGGGGTATAATTTTTCAAATGAGCATGGAGATAATCTATTATCTGCTATTGCCTTTTAGAAAAGGGAGACTGAGGCGGAGAGAGAGACAGAGACCTCTCCAGGGTCACCCAGTAAGCTGGCAGCAGAGCTAGAGCCAGAACCTGTGGACACCATGTGCACACGGCCTCACTTGTCAAACAAGTAGGTCCATATGTGTTGAAGATTTTGATAGCCCTCTTATCTGCATTTCAGAGAGGAGACTGAAACAATTTCATAGTGGGTCTTTCTCCCCTGGGACTCTCTAGAGGGCTTTGCTCATAGTACTTCCATTTGTATTGTTACTAGAACATCCTAGGTTTATTGCTTCTTAGTAGATGATAACCAGAAAGCCAGATAACATGTAAGTGGATTTATCAAAGGAAAAGTCAGATGTCTTTTTTCAGGAATATAATTCCGGTGGCCACAGATGAAGGGCCTTTTCCATTTTGAACACAGTATCAAGAGGAGACTCTAGCAGGAAGTCATTACGTTGACTGAGCTTTCTTTCATTAAATAATAAATAAATCCTTAGATTCCAGCTCTGCAGCAGTTTCTAAGAAATGGTGGACGTAGATAGAAATAAGATGTACATAAATGAGACATATGGACATAAATGAGATATAAATCCTGCTCTGAACAAATCCACAGGCTAATTGCATGTCCTGACATGGAGCTGGATGGTTGCCATACAGAATCGTACATTTTATTCTGGTGGTGCACACGCCAGAGATGAAATGTTCTTTCCCTCTTCTACATGCCAGGAATCCACTTTCAACTCACCAAAAGCAGTCTTTTTAACAAGGGGGCAGGGGCAGAGTAGGGTACCTCGAAAATATGGATGCATACATAGATACATTGGATTTATTTGATAGGGGAAAAGTAGATCGCTCTGGAGTCACTGAGGTGGGAGTGAGTTGTGGCAGCTGGGAAACTAAGCGTGTCTCTTGGAAGGATGAGCATGTAACCTCATTGGACAGGGGAAGGACAACCCGACCCGAAGTGCCTGAAAAACCTGCCTTTTCTCTTAAGTCATTTCTGAGGAAGAGAAGGGCAGAGGGGTTCTAAGTTGGTGATATATCACATTTCCTGATCAACTTGGCCACAATTCCCAGATCTGGCTGATAACCTGTGAGAAGGCTGGGTATGTACTTGAAAGCACTAAGCATGAGGACTTTCCAATGGATAGCCCAGTGGTGGGAGCCTGTTGGTCTGGTTTACCTCAGCGGATGTGAACATGCTCTCCCATTAAAAACCATAGCAGGTGGCTCAGCAGTTGGACAAGTGAAGCTCTGGGGAAGTTTTAGCCAGCATTGGCCCATCAGGGTGGCCATCGGGATTTCCATGGTAGACGTAGCAGTTAAAAGCAGTGGCAGACAGGGGGAAGGTGGATGGTGGGGGTGAAATAGATGGTGGGGATTAAGGAGAGGACTTGGGATGAGCACCAGCTGAGGTATGGAAGTGTTGAATCACCCTATTGTACTCCTGAAACTAATATTACATTATTACACTAATGTTATGTTAGCTAGCTGGAATTTAAATGGAAACTAAAAAAAAAAAAAAAAAAAAGGCAGCTATGGCAGAAATTTTTGTATCTGATGCCATTCCTCTATTTTAGAGGTTAGACTGACTTCAACAAAGTCAGTCCAGCCTTATGGATCTCATAAACCTGGGTTTTATTGTTGTGTCGTCATTATTTTGCTTATTTATTTTTAACGGTTTTTAAAGGAAAGGGTACTCTAAAAAACTGGTACTTTGTAATATTGTAGTAATACAATGGGATAGTACACAGTAAGGAAGCAAATGGGGAAATGAGAGGTTAATTAATTAATATAACATGTGACCACTTTTTTTTTTCTTCTCCAAGTTCAAGAAGAGATTCAAAGAGGTTAAAATGCTGTTGGAGATGTAGTTTGCTGTGGACACTTAGAGGAGGAAACCCAACTACAGCCGCCCCAGGTGTCAGGAAAGGCCTCCCAGGGGAGGAAGGCTTGCAAATGGGTGCAGGTGAAATTAGGAAAATGCTCGGAAAGGTGAAGTGTGGAGATAGCAAGAACAAAGGTGCAGATGCCCGAAATCATGTTCATGCCTCAGATGTTTTTCATTAGCTTTGTGCCGGTGATGGTGGTGCTGGGGTGGTGACCAAACTTACAGACAACCCGAGGGACTCGTGTTATTTTTGTTTGTCTTTTGGCTTCATTTTGTTTTTCACACACCGGATTTGGAATTCCACGTGCCCTGAGTACCGGTTCATGAACAGAATGAATAAAAGAGGCCAGCGGCCTTGCCCAGTGGGTTAAAGAGTTGGAATATTCCACCAGAAATACTGTCAGGAAAAGGATCTCTTAGTTTCTGGAGAACAAAGCCTCCTGGTACTTGGGACACTGAGGGGTCTCTCCATCCTATGCTGGAGACCTCCAGGGAGACAGAGGAGCAGGAAGGGCATGGCCATTTCCCAGTCACTGTTGATTTGATCTTCATAATTACCTCTGAGGTACACAGGCAGGGCTCTTCAACTTTGACAGCTGAGGCATGTGAGCTCCCAAACAGGTGATGCCTGTCAGTGAGGAATGGAAGCAAACTCACACCAGCACCCATAGGGGAGAAAAGCAAATTGTGCCTCCATCATTTCCCCTCTTTTCTCCTGTTGCTTCTTGAGCCCAGCTTTGTTACAGAATCTGTCTTCAAGCAGTTGCTGAATTGCCTTCAAGCAGTTTCCCTCATGCTTCAGCTCCTAATACTTATCCTATGCCGCCCCGCCCTGGATATCTCACCTAAGTCGCGCTTCAATTCTTTGCAGCCATCCTGAACACTCTGAGACCCCGCCCTCCAACCTCAGCCCATTTTTTCTCTCTCTCTCTCACTCTCTCTTTTTTATTATGTTCAGTTAGCCACTGTGTAGTACATCATTAGTTTTTGAAGTAGTGTTCGATCATTATTTAGTTACATATAACACCCCGGGCTCACGTTTTCTCTTCATCCAAAAAACCATTCTTTCCATCTTCATCCCAGTTCCTATAGAATTCATTTCCTCGGGTCTTAGCTTAGATGTCACCTCCTCCAGAAAGCCTTCCTGGACTCACATGGATTGGCATTTGTTCCTGCGTCCTCCCTGTGCCTCCATAGCACAAATTTCCTTCTTCCAAAGCACCTATCACAATGTGTTGGCATTGCCTGGTTATTTACCCGTGTTCCTCACCAGAGAAAGAGACTCTAGCAACTAGTTCGCAGGTTTTTCTTATTCTCCATCATCTCTCTAGCACCATGCATGGCATCTGACAGATGATGCATGCTCAGAAAATATACTGATTGGATGAGTAAATAAACCAGTCATTAAACAGATTAGTGTGGATACTTTGAAAAAATATAAAAATAGAGGCCAGGAAAGATCTAACAGTTCTCTAGTGGAACACCTGCCCATTTTCCATGGTAGCACGGGGCATCTCAGCTCTGTCTCTCTCAGCCATATTCCCACATTCTGCCCTTGCTCAAGAGGTCAAGCAAGGTCTGCTAAGCAAAAAGCCCATTTTCCTTTGGAAAATATTCACTGCTTCTATTTTGCATTCTTTTGACTCTGATGTTGTCAATGAAGCCAGGGGCTTCTGAAATCTCTATTAGCACCAGGCTGTGTGAACAGACTCCAGGCCAGAGTTGCCGCTGGGAAGAATGCCCCTGATGCTAACAGAGTTGTTCTGAGTGTGTGTGAGAGAGAGGCAGCATTTGCTCTTGCTGGGAGTGGGCAGAATGGCCAGGTGTAAAGCAGAATGAGTAAGAGTCAAATATGTGTTGAGTCTCCCTCAAAGGCATTGGGGCACTGTAGAAAAAGAACTCGAACTTTGGAAGCACATGTTCCACAATTAGAATGTAGATCTGCCCTTAACTATATATAAGGCTTTGGACAAGGAACTTAATTTTTCTACCTCTAGCTTCTTATTGTTCAATCAGACAGTTAGCAGTACTTAAGTCAGGCCTGTTCTAAGGATGAGATGAAGTGATCCTCTTGGGCTTCTTGGATGAGTTCTGAGTATTTTGTAGGCCAGCTCACCTGTACTGTCTCTCTCTCCCTCCCTCTCTAAGTCAGGGTTCTCCAGAAAAATAGACCAAATAGGAAGGAGAGAGAGATTTTAAGGAACTGACTCGTGTGATTATAGAGACTGGCAAGACCAAAATTTAAGGAGTAGACTGGCAGGCTGGAGACCCAGAGAAGACTTGATGTTGCAGCTTGAGTCCAAATATAGTCTGCTGACAGAATTCCCTCTTCCTCAGGAAAAGTTAGCATTTTCTCTTAAGGCCTTCAATTGATTGGATGAGGCCCACCCACATTATGGACAGTACTCTGCTTTACTCAGATTCTATTGACTTTAATGTTAATCTCACTTAAAAAATACTTTAACAGAAACATCTGGAATAATGATGTTTGACCCAGTGTCTGGGTACTGTGACCCAGCCAAGTTGACATGTAAAATTAACTGTCACCCTATCAGATATGTGAATGAATGGGGATTCCTTATCTTTTTAGTATGATCACACAATTCTTTTTTAAAAATATTTTATTTATTTGTTTCTTTATTTAGAGTGAGTGGGGGAAGGGGCAGAGGGAGAGAGAATCTCAAGCAGACTCTGTGCTGAGTGTGAAGCCCAACATGGTGCTCAATCCCATGACCCTATGATCATGACCTGAGCAGAAATCAAGAGATGGATGCTTGAATGACTGAGCCACCCAGGCACCCATGATCCCACAGTTCTTAAAATTGACACAGCAACAGAGGCTTTCATTTCATTTTAATCTTCTACTGTCAATGCCCAGGAATTAATGACTTAAATCTTCACACCAGTACCAAGAGCCCTCTGTATTAAAGGGGTCTACATATTACCAGTTCTCTGCATCCAGAAGATCTACAACATCCATTAAAAGAAAAGCCTAATGTGGTTATCTGAAAATGTAGGCAAATAGCAACCTGACCAATAATTGCACCAATGAAGGACTATCTGCTACCAGAAATGGTAATACCAGGGAAACTTTGATTACTCTTCCTTCTCTCGCCACCTCCATTCATCTAATTAAGTCTGTCATCTCTCAGGGATAGAGCTTAAATGAGATACCGTGTCAGACATGTGTACAGTTAACAGTGCTGCCAGCTGGAAAACCTGGATGCATGTCTCCAGTAGACAAGCCCAGGCTCCCACTCTTGATGACACATAGGTATCCAGGGAAGCTGTCCATGCATTGAGCCTCCTCCAAGGCCAGTGCTGACAGTGCTGCCCTGGGTTGGCTAATCTACTTGGGCTTCATCCTACAACACACAGCTCATCCCCTTCCTTTCTGTGGATGTAATGGTGCCATGCTTGACTTCCTGGCCAACTGAATTGGAGTCATGTCAAGCTTTCCAAAAATCCTGCTAAAAATGTGTTTATATCAAAAAAGAGACATCCCTCAGACCTAGACATCAGGTGTGGGACTGACTAAAAGCTTTTGTCTCTAACTCATTGGGTTATTATTGTGAGGATACAAAGTAAGGTGCCATCTGTAGACTACCCATAACATGCCCCAAGCATGGCATACTATGGTGACCATATTTTTCTCCTATCCATTCTGATTATACAACTCCCTTTGTCTGATAACAGCACCCCGTTTCCTATGGTAAAATTGTTCCTCAGTCTATATGGTCCTGATGGAAGAAGGAAACTTGTTCTTTTAGCTTCCAATTACCCAACTACAAAGAGATCTAGGTTGGACCATTTGTAAACCTGGATCTCACTGAACAGAGAATGGCCCAAGGAGTATGGTGAGGAGAGAAAAAGAGAGGAGAAGAAGGAGGTCCTTTACGGCTTAGAACCTGTAGAACAGAACACAGCTGAAGTTAGTTCCACTGCCTGGACAGGTTGTGTGTGTGTGTTGGAATTACAGATTTATGTTTTCTGTGGCTTTGAATTTTTTTAAAGGAGAAAAATGCAAACAGTAGAAAAAAGATAAATATATTCCAACGGAAGGAATTTAATGTTGCAATTCAATAAATGCTATTTATACTATGAAGCTATTAATATTAAATAATAATTGTGGTAATAGTAAACAAAAATAGGAGGGAAGAATCTCACAAACATAATGTTGAGCTCAGGAAGTCAGTCCCCAAAGAGGGCATGTTGCATGAGTCCATCAATATAAAGGTCAACCAGAGGCAAAATCAATTTATCAGAAGCTGTGTAGACTCCTAGGGAGATGGCAGTGTTCGGTCCCTCATCTGGCTGCTGGTAACCAGGTGTACACACAGGTTGTGAAAATGGCTTGAGCTATGCACTGGTGATTTGGGCACTTTCCTGTTTGTATGTTATGCTTCAATGTAATGTTAATTTTTTTTTTTTTTTTTTTTTTTTTTGACAAACCTTGTCCTGAATCACCTACATCAATTGTTCAGGAAAGATGGCAAGATTGTTCTGATGTACTTAGAGGACGTATCCCATACATTTGTTGTCTTTCACATCTTCTTTTTTAAATTCCAAACTAGTCCTTATTGGTTTGAAAATTAATGACTCTTAGAGTTGCATTCTTCAGAGATTCTTTGTTTTTGCAATTCTCAGCACAATGCTTCTGCATCCACCCTTCTCCCAAGTTGCCCTGGCATTCAGGGCATGGTTTTCTGGACCTTGTCCGTGATTCACATTCTGAAAGGGTAAAGAGAAGCCAGCCAGCTCTGCTTTCTCCAGATGATAGCGTAGGCATGCCCAGTGGTTTATGGAAGGATTACTGAGTTGCACATATATTAATGTTGCCAGATTTTGCATGTAATATATGTAAATGTAACTAGTCTGACAAAGTGTTACTGTTTTAATAACTAGAACCAGTTTCCTTTTTGGGAGTAAGTTATCTTTTATTGGGCAAAAGTTCCTTAATACATCTCTGTGATAGAAATAAGTTCCCAGGATTTTGGAGAGAAAAAAAGGCAAAATGGCTCCTCATAAAAATGGGGGAGAAATGGATTGTGGTTCTTGGGAGTAAAAAAAGCTAAGAGAATAAAGGTAGTTCAGGAAAGACATGTGGATGTCTTTGATAGTATGGAATGATATTTTAAAAATGGAGATACTGGCGTGTTTTATTTCATTTCTTGAATTAATCTGATATGAATCCTAACTCTGAACTCCACTGATCAATGGTTGCCCTGTGTGAAAGGGGTTTTGTGGCTCCTGAAAACAGGGCTGAGTTTATCCTGAAGACTGACATCATGCATATTAACAGAGAACAGAGATCAGAGAAGGAAGGAGTTCAGGAGGCAGATGAGGCCCCAAGGAATGAGTCATTGGATGTCTGTTGAATAGTGGGGGAGGCCTTTGACTTCCACAGCCATGGAAATGCACAGCTCATGGAACTGGTGGGAAAGGGGAGACGTTCAGGCAGGGAATCCAAATGACAACTGAATTACATAAATGTAAAAGTGAATTATCTTGAAATCATGCTTCTTACCACATTGTAAGTGGAATTTTACAGTACTTTTACATATATACAACAGCTCAGTAGTACTCAACACTTTTGTGCAAGGGAAAGTTGTGCTGCTTTTTACAAAGCAATAACTCATCACAGATTTGAGAGTTTATGACGTGCCACCCCTTGTGCTAAGTGCTGGGGATATAGTGTTCTACAAATCAGACATGGTCATGGCTTTTGTTTAGACTAATGGTCTAGTACAGGCAGCAGAAATAAACAAATTATTATACAAGTGTTATGTCCAGTGCAGGAAGTCAAGATCCTATGGGAGTCTGTAATAGATAGTGCAAACTTGATCTAGGGAAAAAAATAACAGTATCTCAGGGAAGAGAATTAAGAAGGCAGGCTATGTCAAGTTGCCTTAAAGATCAATAAGGAAATGGGGAATCTGGGTGGCTCAGTTGGTTGAGTGTCTGCCTTAAGTCTGGGTTGTGATCTTGGGGTCCTGGGGCCAAGTCCCATGTGGAACCCAGTGTTGGACTCCAATAAAAAATAGCATAAAAAGATAGAAGCACTCAGGTTATATGCAGACCCAACCCGGCTCATCTCAGTCCATTTTAGCTAATTATTTAATAATCCATCAGATTTCCTGGTAAACCTGTCTTTATGTAAAATATAAAGGTGAGTGTAGTGAGTTCAGGTATTAACATTTAATTAGTTAAAAAGTGCTCTCGTGTTTTATATGTAATCCTTTAATTAGCTTTTTCTTCCTGGAAAAAATGTCATTTAAAGAGTGGTTGGAGAGCCTCTGCTCAATCTAACATAAAGGCCAAAGAAATAAAATTCTGTTGTTCTATACCTTAACCATCAAATCTTCATATCAGCAGATAACATTAATGTGATTTAAAAAAAAATTTTTTTAGATTTTATTTATTTATTTGACAGAGAGAGACAGCGATAGAGGGAATGCAAGCAGGAGGAGTGGGAGAAGGAGAAGCAAGCTTTCCACTGAGCAGGGAGCCTGATGCGGGGCTTGATCCCAGGACCCTGAGATCATGACCTGAGCCAAAGGTAGAGGCTTAACCCACTGAGCCACCCAGGTGCCCCAGATAATATTAATGTGACCTTTAACATTAGGAAGTCTTTGTGTTTAAAGAACTAAAAACAAAACAGTAGAATGAAAGATTTTCCCCATTAGAATGGAGATATTTAAAATATAAAAATAACAAATCAGGGCAAGGTAATTTCAAAAGAGGAACACTTATTGAGAATTTAAATTAATATTCTTTTGAGGGGGGCGGGATTTGTAAAAGTTAAAATTGTTGAAGACAAGAAGAAATGCAAGTTATTTTTAGGAGAATCCTCAGACTTATTTTAAAGTTCTTATATTGTAGCAGTTTGGGTAGTTATTAAAAATGAGAAAGCTATATGCTCAGTAGTGGAAAAAGGTTATATTAATCTGGAAGAATTCTTCCATTGAGAAGAGTGGAGACTTTACAAAAAATAGAACATTCCTCAGATATAATCTTAACTAAAATTTCTTAAGTGTCCAAATTATTTGTAATCAATGCCTCTATCTTTTTATTTATTTTCTGGTCCCACTAGTAACTGAAGAATCTCCAAATTATATGAATATATATTTATATACTGTTTATTGTGGAAGTATATATATGTGTGTGTATGTGTGTATGCGTACTTTTTACATGCACACACACACACACACACAAACCTAGAAGGATGGAAATTCAGGACAATGAGCATGACATGACATATTTATACTGATCACCTATGTATTCTGATAGAGCTTAAAATTTTTGAATGAGCATGAAGTCACAATTTATCATTTAATTAAAACCAAAAAAAAAAAAAGAAAAAGTGACCTAATGCCTCCTGCCTTCCTCTGCCTCTGGCTCTAACAGCACAGTCGTGTGCGTGTGTGTGGCCATCTCTGTATGGAAGGCAGAGGATGTCTATTTTTAATCCTGTGCCAAGCAACTAATAAGTGCTCAGTAAATACTTGTGCTGCATCAGTGCCTTCTCAGCATAGACCAGGTTTTGAATTTATAAGGAAACCCAGAGACAATGTAAATGCCTGTCAGTTGGGAACTAGTATGATATGAAGCCTGGTTTATCCAAACACACAGCAATGAAAGAGCTTGCATCTCTCCGAAACTACTGTGTTATAAGAAGAGTGAGTAACCTGATACATATTCAGAATATATGACCTGAGGAGTGTATGTTCCCAGGTGCGACATACAGCAAGCACTCGAGTTGTACCCATAAATGTTCTCAATGTGGAGAGTGCCAACAGGAGCACTTTCCACCTTTTCAGGAAGAAAAGTGGCTGTTTTGTTTTCTGAGTGTCTTAAACTTAACATCTGATTTCATATTTTGATGTTTGCCGATGGCTTTTAAGTCTCAGGCTTCCCTGTTCTCTGTCTCTCTGCATCTGAGCAAGTCATTAATAAAGCCAATGCCCCCTCCTGTGGGTACACGGGCAGATTCAAACCAATTCAAGCCCTGTTCACACAGTGGAGGGCTTACTTACCCCAGCCCGCTCCTGGGTCACGATAACAAACCCATGCCTGCTGCCTTTTCCTGTACTCTGGAGCTCATTTTCAGACCAGCTGGGGAGTCTGCCCTGCTCTCCCCAGAAAGTTGATTATATGAATAATAAACCTTTTCAAAACTCCTTGATGTTTGTGCGTAATGTCGTCAGTCTCTGCATCTCAGCCACTTGCTGGGTGGGGGTCCATCCTGTTTCTGCAGAGTGGCTGCAACGCTGACTTTCATGCCCAATGGCTGTGTCCCAATCTCTAAGTGAGTCTTCGCTCCAAAAAACCATGATCTGTGCTCCATACTGTGATTCTGGGGTCTAGTTTTGCAAACCATATCCCTCCTTTGCCACTTCTCCTCCCACTAGGCTCTTGAAACAGCGGTGGTGTGGAGGAGAGTGAAGGGGCTTGTTCCTTCTGGACCGCTAACTTTTCTCACCAGTCTAACTTTAGCAGTGACTCCTCCCCATGTAGCGGCAGTTAGCTCTAGCTTCCAGATGTTCCCCCATACCAAGAACCAGTTCGGTCAGATACCCCTAGAAAGACCAGTTCCAGCCAGGCTGTTCTTGGAGATCAAAGCCATAGCTCCATGAAGTTCCTTCTCCAGCCTACTGATATGCCAGTACCTGCTGGCCAGCATCCACAAGATCACTCCTCTGTGCTTCGAGGTATGAATAATCCCAACCTCTTCTTTGTCCCTTAAAACTTGGTACCTGCTGCCTTCATTACTCCTATATCATCTCATTTATTCATTTTTTCTGCTTTTCCATTCTCAATTCCCTCTATTAGATTCTCTCTGTTAAAATGATTGGTATGGTTTCTGTTTTGATTTGTTCCTTCCTACTACAGACTGGATAAACTATGCTTTATGCTATACTAGCTCCCAGTACTAATGAATGACGCTACTTTTTACCAAACTTTGGAAATAATCCCCTATCTCTACCTCATAGATTTGAAAGAAGAGCTTGGGTTTCCCTTTGGTTTTCCTGCTTCCAACTGCTAAGAACACCTGCCCCTGTGCTTAGGGTCAGCTCCTAGATATGAGCCCAAGGTTCCACTATTCACCCTTTTTCCTCTGCTTTCCATTCTTTGTTTGTGAGGTAGGCATATTTTCTATGCAGCTGACTAGGTCAGTACAATCAGGTGTAATTCTCTCCACAGTGGATCTGAAGGCATAGGTGAGCAGGTTTTTAGGAGCCCCTCTCTTTAACATCAGATGTCAGCCACATTCTCTAATCTTGCCTTAGAAAGGACACCCATGAGTTAGAAATTATTAAGCCTCTGTTATTATTGGCTCCACATTTGACTCCTTGTTTTTCTTTCCAATGCTTGCTATAACCTAGAAAAGGAGAATATTAAATGAGTGGCATCTTTAATTTCTAACAGACAGAAAAACAGTAAAAATCAAACAGAGGGAAATTAAAAGAGTATCCCCAAACATATGGAACCACTGTTATCTCTGGATGACTTTACTTTAAAAAAATATTTATTTATTTTAGAGAGGGAGAAAGAGAGTACATGAGTGAGAGGAAGGTTAGAGAGAGAGAGAGAGATAGGGAGAGAATCCTCCAGCAGACTCCCCACTGAGCTCGGAGCCCAGCTCAGAGCTCTGTCTCACAACCCTGAAATCATGACCTGAGCGGAGATCAAGTGTCAGCTGCTTAACTGACTGAGCCACCCATGTGCCCCTCTCTGGATGATTTTAATGCTTTTATCATTTGTATGTGTCTTAATTTCCACTGTAAGGGATGCATTGCATTTTTGTTAAAGAATAACTATATTTTTTAAAAAGGAACTAAATTGAGAGAGAAATTACACTATGGGAAGAAAAATTAAAGTCTCAAAAGCATGAGATTTATATCAAGTCATGTTGCCTCAGCCATGCTCCCAGTTTCTTGTGTCTCCTTCTGGCCAAGAGGAGAAATAATGGACCAAAGAGTCCAAGAGGAAATTAACCCAAGCAGAAGCACATAAAGGGCTTGTTTAAGACGCATAAGCAAGAGAGAACAATCAGGTAGGAGATGGAAGGAGATGTGAGCCGGACAAATAAGGGTAAAGCAGAGGAAGGAAAGAGCCCAGGGTTTGCATGCAGTGGCATCTGATCCATCACCATCTATGGATGTTTCCCAAGAAAAAGAGGTTGGCACCAGGCCCCAGCTGGCTGCTCCTCCAATCTCTCTCTCATGTCAGATATCTGTCAGCACTCTGTGAGGACCATTGGAAATCAAGGCCATTCGCAGTTTGTCTTGGACCTCCTCGAGTCTTCCCACCCCTACTGGCTACTGAAAAGGAAAGGGGAAAAAAGTTATAAAGTTTCTCTAGCCACAAAAGAAAAAAGAACAAGGACAGCCTTAACAAAGGAGACGTGTTCCCAGGACGCCTCATTGTCAAAGGCTCCATTCATTTATTCATTCCCCTAAATATTTATTGAGCATAACTGTGTGCCAAGCATGGCAGTCAGCACTGGTGACACATTATTAATGTTGACCTGAGCAAGGGGTTCTTTATCTTGCCCCACGTTCTTCCCTCAAACAAAGTACTGCTCCTTGGGCCTCAACCCACTTCCACCCTCTTAAGGTGTTCTCTTTCCCCCGAGATCAGACTATATAGATTGTACCTAACACACTCCTAGATATCTTGGAACGGGGAGACAAGACAAGGGGACTCATCTTCAGTTGACTGTCCCAAAGGGGAACATATCTAACGAGCGAAGCCTTCATCTGCCTTCAGTTGACTGAAACTTTAAGCTCAAGGACATATACTTGAACTAGATGTCATTCTTCAAAAATACATACATACATAAATGCTTTTTACACATTGATGTCTTTGTTCATGCCACTTTTGCTCTGTATTTTCCTTTATCGTTTTTCTATTTGCTGGCAAGCTCCTACTCCATTTTTTTCCTATTAACTATTCTATATCCTGTATACAAGAATCTATCTAGGGGTACCTGGGTGTCTCAGACAGCTAAGTATCTGACTCTTGATTTCAGCTCAGGTCATGATCTCAGGGTCGTGAGATCAACCCCATATCAGGCTCCACACTAGGCCTGGAGTCTGCTTAGGATTCTCTCTCCCTCTCCCTCTCCCTTCCCCACCTCCTTCTCTCTCCCTGTCTCTCTTTCTCAAAAAAATATGTATCTAAGGTGTGTAGATAGATGATAGATAGATATATAGATAGATAGATGGAATGAATAAAGGAGTACTAAGGAAACAACCATGTTTACTCCACTCAGCTTCAAAAATAGAACATTACACAACCTTTCAAGCTGACTGTGTGCCCTTCTCTATATGCATTCCATTATCCCTCTCCCAACCTCCAGAGTTAACCACTATTCTGAATTTTGTTTTTATCAACTATCCCTTCTTTTTCTATACTCGATTTTCTACAAAAGTATGCCTCAGTTTACTGTATCTGTTTTATACACAAATGGAATCATACTATTATGCATTTCCTCATGATTTACTACTTTCTGTCTTATGTTTTTAAGTTAATCTATGTTGAATTTTGCACTGTTTACTTTTTTCATTTCTTCCATATCATATTCCAGTGTAATAATTATACTAAAATCTACCCATTCTACTGACTATGGAAATTTGAAATTTTCATGGTTTATTACTAGTAAAGTCAATGTTGCTGGAAATATTCTTATAAAATGTCTCATACTACGCATGTGCAAGTTTCTCCTAGGCTATATTCCTATAAATACAGTTGCTGAATTTAGAGTTTTTAAAATTTGGTGGCCAACACCAATTTATTTTCAGTGTACTTGGATCACTTTAAATTCCACTGGCATGATATAAGAGTTGCTGTTGCTCCATGCCCTTTACAACAATCAATATTGTTAGGCTTTATTTTTTTTCCCACCAATCTCAAGGGTATGAAATTGTTATGATATTTTATTTGGCATTTCCTTTATAAATGATGAGAATGGACATTTTTGAAAATGTTTGCTGTTGACTGTGTTTCTGCTTTCATGAAATACCTGTCCACATCTTTGTTCATTGTTGTATGTGGGTACATGCTCTATAATCTTTATATTTTAGATACTGACATTTTTTATTGCTGTGAAATGTCACAGAAAACTTTTCCAAATGTGTGGCTTATATTTTCACTCTCTTTGTGATGACTGTTGAACAAAAATTCTTAATTTAAGAAATGTAATTAGCTTTATCAATCTTTCCCTTGCTGATTTGTACTTATGTAACTTTTTTCATATCTTTATACTTCAAAGTTATGTATATATTCTCCTTTCTAAGATTTTAAATTTTTAATGGATTTTTATTATAAATGTGACCTGTTATTTTCCAGTGACCAGTCCCATTTATTAATTATCCATCCTCTCCTCCATTGTTCTGCAGTGCCATTTTTGTCATATAATCTATGTAAATGCCTGTCCCATCACTTAGCTTTCTACATGATCCCATTGGTTGTCTACACCTGCAGCAATCTAAGCGCCCTAATTATTGTAACTGCAGAGAAGTCATACTCTGTGCCAAGGCAGGCACCCCTGTCTTGTTTGTCTTTTTCAGAAATTTTTTAGTTTCTCCTTGTCTTTTAATATAAATTTCAGAATTACCTCGTCAGTTACACATACACAACACACACACACACACACACACACACACACAAGAAAATCCTACAGAGATGTTGATTGGTATTGCATTAAATCTGTCTATTAATTTGGGAGAATCAATATCTGTAATAGATTGAATATTTCTGTCTATGTATATTTCATGTTTCCTCACTTATGTAGTACATAAATTGATACAGTCATTATGGAGAGGAGTATGGGCATTCCTCAAAAAATTCGTCATAGAACTACATGGTCCAGCAATTTCACCTCTGTATATATATCTGAAGGAAACAAAATCAATATCCCTAAGAGATATCTGCACTCATGTTTAGTGCAACATCATTTATAATAGCCAAGATATAAAATCAATCTAAGTGTCCATGGTGGAAGAATGGATGAGGAAACTGTGATACATTATACATATGTAATATTTAGTATATATAAAATTATTTGTACAACATATTAATGTAGTATCATAAAATATGTCATATATATTATATATAATGGAATATTATTCAGCCACGAGAAAGGAGGAAATCCTGCCACATGGATGAAACTGGAAGACATTATGCTAAGTGAAATAAACCAGAAAAGACAAATGCTATGTAATCTCTCTTATATTTAGAATCTAAAATACAAAAACCGAAAAAATGTTGAATTCAAAGAAATGGAGAGTAGATTGGTGGTTGCTAGGGGTAGGGGATGGGAAAATGGGGAGAAGTTGGTCGTAGAATATACACTTCCAGTTATAAGATGGTTCAGTTCTGGGGACTTAATGTACAGCATGGTGACTATAGTTAGTAATAACATATTCTATATTTGAAATTGGTTAAGTGTTCTAAGTATTCTCACCACACACAGAGACCCCCCCCCACACACACACAAGGTCAGCTATTCTAAGTGATATATGTATTAGTTAACTTGATTGTTGTAATCATTTAATAATGTATATGTATATCAAATAATCACACTTTACAGTTTAAATATACAGAATTTTATTTGCCAGTCATACCTCCATCAAGCTGAAGTGGGCATCAGAAGAAAAAAAAAGGAAGTTACTGTCCTCCTAAGAGTTTGAATATTTTTCCTGCATCTACTGAGATTTACTTTTATCCTTAAGTATGCCAATATGATAAAACATCTTAGTAGATTTTATAGTGTTAAATCAATTTTGCCATCTAGAGTATGATAATAATGGATTAATGCTGTGTTTAGATTATGACTCCATCACACTGCTTGGTTGAATGTCTACTTACTAATTTTTTTAAGTTGATTGTTTTACTCCCCCTTGTTTACCACTTTATGAAATATTTGACTAGATGGTCTTCCAAACCAGTCTACAATTCAGGGGTCCAGTGAATGGCACAGTTGAACGCTGAGTTCAAAAAACAGTGGGCTTCCTGGAAGCATTGGGAACTCTTAGGGAAGTCATGTGCCGGGAATAGTAAAGAGGTGAGCTTCAGATTCTCTGCGACTATCTAGCTAAATTCTAACACATGGGCTGCCATAGCGTTACTCAGTAACTATTTATGAAGGTAGTTAAATTGGCCAGGAGGCTTGACCTGAGTTAGTTAGACCTGAGCTTCACTGTATAAATTATAGAACACTAGACACGACCTATGTAATCAGTTCCTACCTTCATAGCATTAGTTGGTAGCTGACGAGAAGCTTAGTATGAACTTACTGTGTGCCTGCAGTTACTGTCTCACTAGCATCAACGTTGCTTATGGGAGTGCAGTTTGGATTTTATGGTAGAGTCATTAGGAACAAGGGCATTTCTCCAAATAGCAGATACCTAAGAAGGACACTAAAATAGATCTTAAACATCCCCAATGCTTGCTTTCCTAATAGACAAAATATTCAGAAATCCATGGGCCATTTTTTACCTGGCTCTATACAGTCTCTTGTGGGTAGGAAGCTCTTTGCATGGCTAGCTTTGTTCAAGAACAGAGGATAGCTTGCTCTTTTTTCAGTTCCTGTTAGTTTTGCAGCAACTGAAATCTTTCCAAAGAGCAATTGATGAGGATTTCAGAGACATTAGGCTGTCTTGATGTTGTACAATTCCACAGGCTACCTGAGACAAGATTGCAAGCAAGCAGATGTATGTTACAGTTTTTGAAGGCTGCCACTCCACACGTGCTGACCCAGCCAGCATCTTTCACATTGCAGAGTAAGAGACATACAGTGGGAGGCCTGGTCTTCTTAGTCTTGGCTATTAGGTGCAGTGGAGGGTTTTTGTTTTTTTTTTTTAAGTGGTTATTTACTAACCCAAAAATATCTGATTCTTGAAAAATCTGTTTTACTAGTCGAGAGAGAGAGTTGATCTAGAGATCAACTCTTCACTTTTTACAGATAATCTCATGTTTCTAGTTTAAAATATTTTAATTCTACTCCTAGATTCGCCATTAATTTACTGTATGGTTTTGGACTATTTATTGATTCACCTTGGTCTCAGCATACCTATGATGAAACATAATTAAAATGGTGCAAAACAAAAACCACAAAACAAAATTTGGATTGAGTGGTCACTAGAATCACTTCTATTTTAAAGATGTGTAGTTCTAGAGTGTGACTGGCATCCAACAAGGATTTTCTTGGCTATAACTGTCTGAGAGGCTACTTCCAGGAGCAAGTCTTTTGTGGGTTTTGATTCTCAGAAAGAATCTGATTCATGCCCAAGACAGAAGAGGGCCTGGCTGACATTAATATATACCTGGGGAAATCAGTGAGCTGGGTGAAAATGGGATATTGGTATATTACCCAACTCAGCCATCAATGCCCCTCCAAAGCCTTTACATTAAAAAAGAAGAAGAAGGGGCGCCTGGGTGGCTCAGTGGGTTAAATCCTCTGCCTTCGGCTCAGGTCATGATCCCAGGGTCCTGGGATCGAGCCCCACATCCGGCTCTCCGCTTGGTGGGGAGTCTGCTTCCCCCTCTCTCTCTCTGCCTGCCTCTCTGCCTACTTGTGATCTCTCTCTCTGTCAAATAAATAATAAAATCTTTAAAAAAAAAAGAAGAAGAAGAAAAGATCAAATTTTGAAAATTCAAAAGGCATTTTGTCAAATAAAACAAGGACAATCTAAACAGGTAAGCAGACAATAAATGGGGTGATGGGTGCCATTTCAGAGTTGGGAGTTTTAGAGGAGCAGAAACCATGGCTTTTATTTTAGGAGGCTGAATACTAACATTTGATTCCCCCCTTTACTAGGTTTGTGACACTAGGTGAGTTGCTTAACCAGAGCCTGTTTCTTGGTCACATGACCTGTGCAGTTACCTAAGACCCAGCACCTAGAAGGACCCCACACTTGGTTTAATATTCCACCTTTGCCATCTTGAGATTCCCAAAAGTTTTTAAGAAGGTGCCATGCATTTTTACTTTTCACTGGGTCCTGTAATTATTTAGCGAGTCTTAACCTTTCTGAAACTTGGCTTTTCTATCTGTGAAATGAGAATAGTAATACTTATTGTTCAGAATCACAGGAGGATTAAGTGAGATACATATGAAAGTTCCCAGTGAACTCAGGGTATGATGTGTTTGCTAAATAAATCAGTCTTATTCCCTACTTTGATCCATTTCTAGACCCAAATCTAACCATTTTTCTTTAGAAGGAAACACAAGACTCAGTTTTTGTTTTTGTTTTTAATTTTCTCCTCACTTTATGTTCACAGACTGGTGCAGTCCAAAAGTGGAAGCATAAAGCCATCTTGAATTAAAGCTATTTTTGGCCAGCTTAGAAATATTAAATATAATAAAATTTCTCATGTGTTTATAGTTGGTCCTGGGGCTTCCCATGGATTGATAGTTCTGATAAGGCTTTTGAGAGTGTCAACAGTATACTGCATTTTAAACAGTACAGTGTGTCTCCATCAGCAATTAACATGGTGTTTGACCCCTTACACGTCTTCTCTGGACGAATAAGCCCTTAAATGGCCAGTATCTCACTTCAGTGGATCTTAAGTTATGAGGACACTGTGAGTAGTTACTATGGAGAAGTACACCATTTATCTCCCTTAAACTCTCCATTCTTAACACATTATCAGTTTTTAAAGGATACAGCGTCTTCCATTTCAAAAGAGGTCTTTTCCTTTCACCTCTTGCTGAAGAGATTTTGATGAATATCTTTTGTTGTTTGATTTTGTTTCCACTGAAACATTTTTCTTTATTTTAAAATAATTTGATATTATGGTTGTATAATTGCATTTTACCTGGAATGGAATGGAATAGAATGGAATGGAGAGTCAAGGGATTTCTCACAAAATAAATAATAAAATTGTAGTGATAGCCCACATTTAATGAGCCAATATTCTCAAGAATCCAACATGTCTGTTATTTTATCTTCATAACAATCTTAGGAGATATGTAATATCTCCCATATGTAAGTGCAGAAAGTGAGGTTTAACATGATAAAGTAATCTGATCACAGGTTAGTTGCAGCACAAGATTCAACTCCATGTCTGCTGAATTCCATAACCTGCATGTTTAACATTTATAATATCCAAAGCAGAAGTATCAGATAAGTAAAGGACTTACCATGAGGGAAGGAGAAACACAGTTGTTATTCATTCATTCATTCATTCATTCATTCAGAAATCCAACATATATTCATTGAGCATACAATAGTCAACACTATCCTAGGCAAGGTGCCTAGAGTAGATATAATCCTTACTTCAAGGGGCTTCAAAACTGAACGCCAGAGCCATCCAAGTAAATGCATTATTTGAATTGCACTAAATGGTATGAAGGAGACGCATAGGATATTTGGAGAGTGTGTAACAAGAGAACGGGACCCAATTTGGTATGAAAAAAGAAAAAGTCTCCTTGAGTAAGTGATAGTATGGTAGTATATTTTATCATTGAATTATAGAAATATAGATAAGGAAACAGCCCGGAGGAGAAAAACAACCTGCTCAAGATCACATAGAAAGTCAGTGGAACATTTGGCAATCACAGTTTGTTTTCCAGGGTTCCTTCCTCTGTAGGGGGATTTACTCAATGGTAATGGACTCCATTTTCTCTCAATAGGATCATGAGACTCTATGCAGATGCAAAATACCCTTTTTCACTGATGAGAACTCATGCTTAGAGAAGCAGTCTCGTGAATGCCTGAGTCTTCTTTCATAACTCTCTGGGTATTTCAAAGAATGCCACTACCTTGACTGAAGCACATACACGCACATCTCCTTCCCTAAATGTCCACATATCTCTGGACAGTCCTATCCTGTTTACCATAAGACCAAACAACTTTGAAGATCGAAATATGTGTAAGTTCTTTAAAGGTTAAACATGTTTCTTCCCCCTTGAGATTTATGTGTGTGTACACTCAGTTTCCAAGCTTTGGCCATTGCCTCAGGGAATAAGACAGCTTGTTTTGGCTACAGTTTGGGAAGAGCTCAATTGAAACATTGCTTAGATAAATGACACAAACCCTACTGGTGATGTCATGGCTTTGCTGTGGAGCTCTTGCAAAGAAGTCCATTGAAGTTATTGAAAAGGAATACTTGAAGGGTTGTTCTTTATCTTGGATTTTTGGGACCTGAACCTTTATTATAATCTCATTATTTTAGATAACCTGACTGTGACTGTAGTTCAGATCACTTTTAGAAATGTATAGTTAGCATCTACCAGGGATGGTGTTTGGTGCTAAGAATTTCAGAGAATGAATTAAACATTACTCCTGATATGTCTCCTTTCTCTCCTGGTCTGTTCTTTGCTTTACTACTCCATCCTTAATTTTTGTTGCATTTAGTCACTGAAAGACAATTTATAATTTGGAGGAACTACCCCTTTATTACCACATTGTGTGAACTCCAAGAAAGTTCCATTTCAGTTCTGAACTTTTTTGAAGATAGTTAAGTAGAGAGCTTGGTGCTGAGGTAATTTCAAGATAATAGTTTTTAAACCCTGTGACAAAAATAGATTTAAAGTATATTTTAACTGGGTGGTAGTTAATTGGATGACTAGTGTCTCAATGGCTTTTCAGTGTCCAGGATATTTTATAAAGTGTTGTGATAAAGGTAATAATAAGCACAAAGTGGCATGGAGGCCTAAAGAAGAGTTCTTGATTCATGGTGGAGCAGGGAGTGGGGGTGAGGATGTCTGAAAAGGAAATCTTCCCGATGAAGGTAATGCCTAAAGAATCAGACAACTTTAAAGAGGAGTAAAGAAGAGTGATATTCCAGGCAGAGAGAATCCTTTGAATAAATGCATGATAGTGTAAAACCAAAGAGTGTTTTTAAGGTTCTCCAAGGCCAGTGCTACCATTTTATAGATACAATTCCTGGCCTCTGGAAAAAGAAGGTTGGTGTGGAGCACTTATCAAATGTGGTAGTGTCAGAGCACACCAGAACACCAGCTTCTCAACTCTAAATCAGTGGTTTTCTCTGCCAGTGTGAGATCTTTGTTCTGTATGTTTAGACTAAATTCCAAGAACTCACTGTTGGTCAGAGTTCCAGTTATCCCAAGCAAAATTCCAGTTATCCCAAGCAAAATTCCTCAGCACAGGTTGCATGAGAGTGAGTCCAAGACACCCTCTTTGCTAGATGAAGGATTATTAGAGTTTGTTATGTGATGAACAAATTGTGGAATGTCTCTAACTTTCTAATGGGGATGGTTCTTAGTTACTGTTATTTTGAAAAAATTCTCTCAAGCAACTTTATTTTGAACCAAGTGGGAATTTGAATGCACCTTCTCTCCCTCCTCCCCCTTTTCTTCTCATTCTTTCTCTTCTTTACTCCTCTGCTATTTCATTCTCAAAATTTTGTGGCTCTAGTTACTGAAAGACAATTATATTTTGACAGAATATATAATATAATTAACATATTACAGGAAGCTCAGGAGAGAGTTCCATTTGAGTTCTAAGCTTCTTTGGGCCCAGGTTAAGAATGGAGAAGATAGGATGTTTGACCTTGAGCAAACCACTTCTTTTGTTTCATTCTTCTTATCTGTCCACTGAGAGATTTGACCAGCTGGCTTTTCACATCCCTCTCAGCCCTAAAGTTTAATGTTTTGTTTTCCTAAGTTGCTGGCAGAAATACTGAGTTTCTTGCAACTTGTTTTCAAAAATTAAATATTTTCCAGGAGTTTGATGAAAGGAAGAGCTGATTTCCCAAGCCTGAGCCTGCTGGTGGCTTGCACAATCTTCCCCGCTGCTTCTTTTAGCCAAAGATCATCACTGAGTTTTCCTACCTCTTGAAGTTCTCTTCATTCTTCTAGCATGGCTTTCCATTATGTTCCTTGGATGATTTTATGTTTCTCCTGTAGCCAGGCAAAAACAAAAATTTAAAAAAAAAAATAAAAACAAAAAACAATTATTTCTACAAATTTGTGGAGGGAAGCCATTTGAAACACAGCTCTCAGTATTTTAGTGATCTTAAACAATTCAATTCCCCAAGAATAGTTTGCCATGCACCCTACCCCCCTTCTCTAGCATATGAGGAAAAGTATCCTAAGTAAATGCAAGACTAAGATACAGGGTGGAACTAATTTCCTCTTCCAGGATTGCTATAAGATGGGATTTTTTTTTTTCTTCTCTCATCTCTAAAGGTAGGAATAATGTTCCAACAAAGCTAGGTGGAAAAAAGTTGACATCTCTTCATTCTTCAGCAATAAGATCACCAACACCATTTGGAGAACTGATAACCCACGCAAATTAGTTACCTCACACTAAAAGAAAGCCTGGTTTCCCAATAGAACAGTGGAAAGATTCTGGGAAAATGCTTACAGAAATCTGTTATGCATGGATGCTATGGTATAGTCATGACTGGTTTCCTCATCTCATTGCCTCTGAATTTTTACCTTTTCCCTATGTTCCTATAATAACGTTCTACTTGGAGTTTCCCAGAATCCCACAATATGCCATGTCTTTGTCCAAATTGTTCCTTTGGTGAGAGGCGCCCCTTTAACAAACTGTTCTTCCTGTCATTTCCTGGGAGAGCCCCTTAGATCACTCTTCCTGAGAATCCTGTCCTAACATCCATGAGTCAAGTCCTCATCCTCACTCCGATTCCTCCTCCATTATGACAGCTCTTAAACTGCAATCCAATTACTTTTAAGCATCCTATGCCTGGAGAACAGGGTCTCCATTTGGCTCATCTCAAAACACTCAGCACATGGGCAGCTAGGCTCTGAAGAACATGGGTTGGCTCTGAACTAAGAACTAGTGAGGTAAACTCATAAATATATCTTCCAAACACATAGATGAGCATGTAGTGGACTTCAAACACATGTGTTGAGATGATGAATAAATTAGGGGCACCTGGGTGGCTCAGTTGGTTAAGTGTCTGACTCTTGATTTCAGCTCAGGTCATGATCTCAGGGTTGTGAGATCAAGCCCCAGGTTGGGCTCCATGCTCAGCACAGAGTCTGCTTGTGACCCTTTCTCTCTCTCTCACTCCCTCTACCCCTTCCCCACCCCCTCTCTAAAATAAATAAGTCTTAAAAAAGAAAATATGCTCTCTCTCCTCTCCCTCTGTCTCTCCATGTGTCCCCCACCTCTAAAAGAAAAAAAAAAGAAATGATTAATAAATCAATTTTAACTAGAAGAAGATAAAATCCATTGTTTTGTAAGGGTGTGACATTTTCATTGGGTAATTTGAGAAACATAATTTACTTCCATTCAAGAGTGTCAGAGTTTATTTCAGAGATGGCTGAACTCTCTCTAATTAAAGATGTGTTTTTTCAATGGGTATAAATTTTCTGTTGTGCATGATTAAGTTCTAAAGACCTACTGTTCAACAGCAGTGTGTATTCTTACCAAGAAACACATGCACACACACAGACACAAGAAAACAAAGTTTTGGAAGTGACAGATATGTTTATCTTGGTTGTGGTGATGGTATCATATGTGTATGCATATGTCCAAACCCATAGACGTTTACATTAAATGTGTACATTTGGGGGGATATCAGTTTTACCTCAATAAAGATAATTTAAAAACAGATTTCAGAGTAAGGAAAGAAGCTTTTTTCAAGGTGATGTCTACTGAACAGGAGAAAGAGCTCTGGAGCAAGGGTCAGCTGATTGAATTCAAATCCTAGCTCTACCACTTAATACGGTATTGACTCCGCTTCCCCACTAGTAGAAAGGAAATCAGTCACCTGAAAGGGTTATGACAAGGTACAACTTATGAAAACATTTCATAAACATTAAGGAAATTTTCAAATAGTAAGTTTTTGCTACTATTGGCACTCCCCTTTTCCTAACGAGTTACCAAATCTATTAGTATTTTTCTTAACCAGAGGAAAATTGAAGGATGTGACTAGCAGAAAAAGTACCACTTTCTTCTGTCCTTTCTGTTCCAAAGCTCTACCTATAGCTAACTATTGGCAAATAAAACTGCATATATTTAAAGTGTACAATGTGATTTGACATACATATATTTAGTGAAACAGTTGACACATCCACTACTGCACAAAGTTAACTTTCATTTTTCAAAATGTGATGAGAACACTTAAGGTCTATAATCTTTAAAAAAATATATTTATTTATTAGAGAGAGAGAGAGAAAGTGTGTGTAAGTGGGAGAAGGGGCAGAGGAAGAGAATGCTTCATGCAGACTCCCTGCTGAGCTTGGAGACTGAGCTGGGTTCAGTACCATGACCATTAGATCATGACCTGAGCCAATACCAAGAGTGGGACGCTGAACTGACTGAATGACCCAGGCTTCCCAAGGTCTACACTCTTGATAAGTTTTTCTATGGCTAACTTTTTAGATGTAAGTGATAGTTATAATGAGCTGTTGACCCACTATTACATTTCAAGGCTTTAGCATATTCTTGGGTGTTTTGAAATTATTAACTGAATTTGACTTAAACAGATTATTAATTGGAATTCCAAATATTAATTGGAATGGACAGATTTGCTTTCTAGTTACACATGAACAGTTGATCTTCTTTCTTTCTTTGTGGAATGGATAAAATCCCGTCTTCTACATCCCTCCCCATGTATTTTCTCATGATTCACAGTTTTTAATACCCTATATATAGAAAATGAATTGTTAACCTGCAGATATTTCCCAAATTGTTTAAAGCCAGTATATATCAGTGTTTTTATGTTAGCAGTGAGTATTGGAAGGCAGAGCCTAGATATGAGTCCTGGCTCCCCTACTTCCTGGCTGTGTGAGACTTGTGAAGTAGTGGCAGTCCTTTAGATGGACATAATTTGTATTGATCCAAATATTGAGGGAAGGGAGAAGAATATTACCCTACAATATCTTCAAGTCAGCCCATTAATCATTTATTGACACTTCCTTTCATTAAGCAAATATTTATTAAAGTGTCAAGCCCTATACTAGGTACACGGTCATGAGCAAAGCAGACGTGGTCCCTGGAATATACTGAAGGGCCTCCTTCTATCTTGGTCACTGGAAAGGGTCCTGGGTTAAAAGAAGTGCGTGACTGAGAGTCACTCTCAAGTAGCCCTTCCAGTGGTGGGACAAGAGCTGCTTACATTTTTTTAGTGATGAGTCACTCTATCCCTTACATTTCCTGAGGAACCGGTGTGTTTTAGACAGCCCTTTCATTTCGTGAAATCAGTCTCCCAGGGATTTTATGAAAATGTTAGTTCCTCATGTCCCACAGCTTCCACTTGACTACATACCAGGTATCTTTTAAAATTTAGGAAAATTTGAGACAAAGGAAACAAGGTCTTGAACATCAGTCAAAATTCTGACACAAGACAAGTTTGTTTTCAAAAATATCCTGAGGTGATTAATTTTAAGTGTCAATCTGACTGTGCCACAGGAAGCCCAGAAATTTGGTCAAACATTATTCTGGGTATGTTTGTGAGTGTATGCCTGACTGAGATTAAGGTGTGAGTTGGCGGAGTAAAGCACATTGCCCTCTAATGTGAATGGGACCAAAACCCTGAGCGAGAAGGAACTCCTCGTGCCTGACTGCACTGAGCTGGGACATCTTGTTTCTTGCCTGAACATCGGCTCTTCTTGGGTCTCAAGCCTGCTGGCTTCTGGACTGGAACTTACAAGATATGCTCTCCTGGTTTTCAGACCTTCAGACTCCC
Organism: Enhydra lutris kenyoni; assembly: GCF_002288905.1. NCBI lineage: Eukaryota > Metazoa > Chordata > Mammalia > Carnivora > Mustelidae > Enhydra > Enhydra lutris. Next base: position 21,776,572 of record NW_019154097.1, on the reverse strand, counting down.
GATTGGAACTATGCCATCTGCTTCCCTGGGTCTCCAGCTTGTCAGCTATAGTCTTGAGTCTTCGTCTCCATAACTGTGTGACTCAATTCCTTAGGATACATCTTTTTGTGTATATAAATATTTTAATGTATATATAATATATAGTTTTGAAAGACAAGATTGGGAATGGGCCAATGCCCTGGTATTTATGAGCAGTGTGACAGTGCTGCAGTGTCCATACTGGGCAGGAGAAGGTCTGTTTGGATAGGAAAGTTATAGGCTTGATACTAGGCTAAGACAACTGGACTATCTCCTCAGGAGCATGGAAAATCTTTGGAAGATTTTAATCAAGGAATGGGTGTGTCTGATTTGCATTTAGAGACATCATTCCAGCACTTATGTGGGTTATGGATTGGAGGAGATCACACTAGAGACATTTGATGTTCTGTCTTTAATACATTGATTGATTGGCTATATTTTGGACACCAGTTATGAGACTGGTGTATTGCTGAGTGCTAACATTGGACCACGGTTGGAGTGGGAACACAAGAATAAATGAAATGATTTTCCTATCCCCCATGGATCTCACAGTCCAAAGTGGTATCATAATCATGATATTTTCAGAAATGATTTTGGTATTCTTTCCAGGTTTAATCCCAGACTGTATGGAACTTTCTCAATAACATGTGTTAACTAAGTGATTAAGCCAATAACTAAATAAATTGAGGTATAACTGTCAGTCACAGCCCAAAGTGTTAAGTGAATCAGAAGTTTAACTGGCAGCCTTAAAACCTGTTTGCATTTTCAAAGAATTTTCTCATCCTCTGCCTTATATAATTCTCAAAAAGCACTGCAAAATAAGGAATTTTTTTGATCATACCCATTTATTACATGAGATAATTGAGCCTTTAAAGAACTTGTATTACTTATTCATTACACAGCCAAGAAGCATAGACTTGAAACCACATCCTCTAATTTGTAATCCATTTTTATTTTCATTAGTCTCTCTCTAGCCATTAATAATACACATCCCCAGAAGGTAGTTTATAGAGAGATTTGAGCCCTGTGCTAGTCTCCCAAGGAGGCACAAGGCAGAAATAAGGAGAGCTCACTAGTCGGTGAGGTAATCCATGTTATAGGTTGCTGAATCACCCTGGCACCAAGGAGTTAGGTAAGTCATGTTGCTCTTCTGCACAATCTAATGCATCTTGCAGGAGCTTAAATGGCTTCTTGACATAGACTCTGCTCATAGATTCCCATGGAGTCATTCACTTGTTCATTTACGTACTCATTCACTCAGGATGTCTTCCAGCATATTAAAGCAGGCCAGGTCTGAAAGGATGACCTCACCCTGTCTGGGGAGCTCAGACCCTGGAATGGGATCTGGCAGGGATTTTCTCTCCTGTAAATGTGGGTCAGGAGGCCTGGGAGGCAGCAAATCAGAGGGCTGTGGGCCAAATAGCCCCTCGGGGGGTTGGGGGGGGTGGCTCTTTCTGAGGCAAACATGTGTCTGTCTGTCCCAAGTCTCCTCTGGCTCAGGAACTGTGCCTGTCTGTTTTAAATTCTAGAAATAGGAAAAGCGACTCTGGTTCCACCTTCCTTGCACTGAGCAGAGTCATTTCACATAACATATAAATTCAATCCAATCTCCAAAAAGATCCACAGCTTTCCAATTCAGTTACGTGAGCCCAAACGTGACATGTTAATATAATGGAGGACACTGGGCTTTCAAGTAAGAGAAAACAGGATCTGAATCCCACACTGAACTTGTTCTGTGAACTTTACCAAATGACTTAGCTTCTCCAAACTCCAGTTTTCCCATCTGAAAGATGGAGAAAATATTAACCTCCCGGGGCAGTGGGGAATATTACGTGGAAAAAATTAAAAGGATATTAAGAACGGAATCATTTATTGTGCGGCAAGCTTTGTCCTACTTAGAATTTCTAATTGAATCATCACAGAAATCACTGGACCAATGCGCCCTGAGACTGGAGGCTGGTCCATGACTTTCCTGAAGGTGGAAACCACGTAAGTGGTGGAATCCAGAGTTCAAAGTCAATCCCAGTGTGTCTGATTCTGCACTCCTGCCTGTGGGTTTGATGATGTGTCATGTCGGTGCTCTTCTCTTTTGATCTTTGGCTACTCTCCTCCCAGATCCCTTTCTCTATCTTCGCTTTCTTCATCAGTGAAAATAATAATTTGGCTCACTTACAGGTAAAGACACCCAGGCTTATCACCTGAACCCAGTGCAGTCCTATGGCGACGTTCTGTGGTCCTTCCACTAATGAGCCACCTAATTCAAGTCCTGTCACATATTCACCGCACAGTACGTGTTCGCTTTTATGTCTTTACAACTGGCTCCAAAGCAAAAGTGCATCTCAGACTTTTCCCTTGGATACCAGTAGCCCTGACTCTGTGTAGATGGGAAGATATTCTTCTTGTGATGGGGAGGATGCTCAGGTACTGAAGCATGTGGGTACCGGAGGTTAAATGGTATCTGGAAGGCTCACTGCAGTGTGTATGGGTATATCTGGTGCTGGCCTTTCCACCTGCTCTCTCTTCTCCAGGTTTGGTTCATAGCCAGCAGAGGTCTGGGCAGGTACCCATACCAGACTCTCCCTTAGTTCACTATAAACTAAAAGGGAATGGAGACCCACTCTCCACTCCCACTTGTACTTAAGGAAGCAACTAGAGACCTGCTAGGGGAGTTGCACTCTTTGTGTAGTTTTTTCAGGAAAGAGACTGGGATGATACTTCACATCTATTGTAACTCTGCTGCCAGATCCTGTGAATTGTACCCTCTGATGCTTTATTAACATCTCTGACTCTCCAGTGAAGCCTCTTCCAGAGTGTGAACACCAGTCTTTAGCACATTCAAGTCTTCCCATCTAATAGACCGAGCTTAACCCATTTTATCATTGTTCTGTGTATCACTTAAGAATGACTATGGGGGGGGCCTGGGTGGCTCAGTGTGTTAAAGCCTCTGCCTTCGGCTCAGGTCATGATCTCGGGGTCCTGGGATCGAGCCCCACATCAGGCTCTCTGCTCAGTGGGGAACCCGCTTCCCCCTCTCTCTCTGCCTGCCTCTCTGCCTACTTGTGATCTCTGTCTGTCAAATAAATAAATAAATAAATAAATAAAATCTTAAAAAAAAAAAAAAAGAATGACTCTGGATGCCCTAGCAATGCAATGACCTGACAACGACTGGGTGTGGAGTCCATCAGAGTCAGGCTGCCTGGGGTTGACAATTCCATTCTACAGGCCTTCCACATGTTTCTTCCTCTGTCTGGAATGCTATTTATTCCCTTTTTGTTGACTAACTGTATGGATCCGCTTCCATTTGCATTTAGAGTGTTGGATGAAATGTAATTACAATCTAATCATTGCTAGGCTAGTTTCCAACATAAGCTGAAGGGCAGTCCTTCACACAGGGGTACACTGAGAATTCTGTGTTAGTTTTGATGTGTTCTATGATGGTATTGACTGCCACAAGGTTAAAATGCCAAAATTCAATATGGTAAGTGAAATAAGTCAGAGAAAGTCAATTATCATATGGTTTCACTTATGTGTGGAACATAAGGAATAGCACGGAGGACATTAGGAGAAGGAAGGGGAAAATGAAGGGGGAGAATCAGAGGAGGAGATGAACCATGAGAGACGATGGACTTTGGGAATCAAACTGAGGGTTTTAAAGGGGAGGAGGGGAGGGAAAAGGAAAGATAAGCCTGGTGATGGGTATTAAGGAGGGCACGCATTGCAGGGAGCACTGGGTGTTATATGCAAACAATGAATCATGGAACACTACCTCAAAAACTAATGATGTACTGTATAGTGACTAACATAGTAAAAAAAAAAAAAAGCCAAAATTCAAGATAGCAGAACCATGATTGATGCTTGTGTGGCCCATGTTCATTTAAAATGCTACTTTGAAATGGAAAATATGTAAGAGGTGTCAAATTTAGAGATAGAAATTTGAGCCTACCAGCATTTTAATTTTAGAATCCTCAGGAGGCAGTGAGGATATCCTTCTCCCCTTCTGGGGAGTAAATAGTTATCAATTTATCTACATTGGAAATATTTCATAATATCCACTATACATAAATGTAGGAGTTTGTGAAAATATGTATATTATAGAAAGGATAAAATAGCTAATTGCTTTGTAAAGCATTAAGTCAGGTGTTTGTAAGCATGATTTAATTTAACTTTCATGGTAATGCATGAGAAAGATGTTTCCTCTGTCAGTGTAAACAATCTGAAGAAAATTAATCTGTTTGCTTGAAATAACACTCCTCTGGAAAGTGTGTATGTGTCAGGTCTGAAAACATGTACCTCCTGCTATTTCATAAAATCCAATATGGATGATGGGTTTTCTCAAGGTCCTCTGCTTTTTCAAGGCCCTTGAATTTGTAGCTCCTTGTAAAGAACAATAGGGAGGCAGAGAATTGGGCTGCTTTCCAGACAAAGACTCTCAGACAAAGAAGTTGCCAGCCAGTTTGGAAATAGATATCTGCTTGTCTCAAGCAGGCCCACCTCTTGGACAAAGTCCAGACAGCTCGTCCATTCTATTCTGTGATGGTTTCCACCCCCTTGATGACTGGGTATGTCCTACCTTGTCAAAAAGACATCTGGGCACCATGAGCACTAGATGTGGTTTCTCTAGAGTCTGAAATTAGTAGCTCTCCGGTGAACAGCACGCCTCAATGGCTACTCTGAAAGGAGCTCCAGAGGCAGGGGAAGTGGGATGTAGTCCTGGACTGCAAAGACAGTGTCTCATGTTGTCTTGTCATACTGCTCCCTCCATGTCAGCCAGCATTCTCCTGTACCCCATCCCCCTTAGCTTTAGTGGGACCCTGAATGTTGGTCTTCTGAAGTGCTTGGCACGTCTCTGCCTCTGTGCTTGGTTGCTTGGAAATTGAATCCTGTCCCTCCACAACCATGTGGTCTCTCTCTCCCTGGATTTTGGAAACAACTGTATTAACTTAAACTGTTTTTGTTTTGTTTTGTTTTATTTTTGCCTTGCCTAAGATTCATTAGGTTGAGCAGTTTGTTGGACATTGCTGGTAGCCCTATTCAGAGCCAAATGCCTCCAGAGGTTTTATGTGTGGGTTTTGGGTTTTGAAAGCTGTTGTTGTCTGGATCCTATATGAGAGGGAAAGTAGAGAAAAATGTAAATATGGTTTTCTACTGGTAGAGAAGTACAGCAGGCAGACTAGACAGGAGAGGGGCTAGGAGGCAGTACTACGTGCTACTCTGTGGCCAAAGAACAGCGTCAGAAGAGACCCTAATTCAGGACAACTAGTGTCACGTCTATCTCTACCTCCAGTGGCAGAGCCAGTGTTTTTGGCTATAGGAGTTCACAGTTTTACTAGGGGGAAGAACAAGTTTAAGCTCACATGTGTATTAGTTGTAGAAGCAAAGGGTCAGGATTATTGTGGGAAGTCTCTCTGGGGACCCTGGGGACCAGCAGACTCGTAGCCATATTTTGCAGATGAAACAACTAGGGATCTATACCAAGAAACAAGGAAAATGATCTTAAAAATTATGCACTCAGTATGTGCGGATTGAATATGCTACCACCTTTTTAACCTATTCATTTGCCCAATAGATGTCAGCGCACCCCACACACTAATCCCGGTACTGCTCAAGATCCAACAGTGAGCAAGACAGATGCATTTCTTAGCGTTCAGTAGAGGGAATATGGAAATATAAATGCACAAATGAATATTCGTCCAGTGTGTAATTACTATGAAGGAACAATAAAACCAGGGTTCTGAGAGAGGACATTGAGGAATGAAGGAAATCTCCCAGACAGAAGTGTTAATGGAAAGTCTCTTTGAGAATTAAAAGATGAGAAAATATGACCCATGGGAATCTCTGAGCAATAAACATGCCTGGAAGAGGAAACATTTTGTACAAAACCCCTGAGGGAGAAAGAACTAGGAAAGTTCTAGGATCTTGGCAAAAAATACCATCTGGCTAGTTTGGTTGGGGTGTGCTGCATCAGAAGGTAATGGGGGAGAAATGAGACAACAAAACCAGAGGTGGGATCCAGCATGGCCTTGAAGACGATGTATGCTAGTTTGGATTTTATACTGCTAATAATAAGTCGTTGGATGTTTACCTTGTTTTTTGAGTAATCAGTACATTTATGTGGTTCACACATTTAGAAATTTAATAAAGTATACAATGTAAAGATAGTCTGCCAATTCTATGCTATCTACTTAGTTCCCACCCCTAAACTGTCCCTCTGTAGATAGCTGTTGTCATTAATTTTTTAGGGCTCCTACACATACAGAAAGCAGAAAACAATTTTTCAGTACACTCCTAATTTACACACAAATTACACAAAGTAGACTACCATACACACTGTCCTGCTGCTTGCTTCTATCTGTTAGCATAGCTTAAAAATCATTCTCTATAAGTGTAAGGAGATCTTGATTTTTTTGTATAGATACAGAGCACTTATATCTCACAGATATACCATAACTTCACCAGTGGATTTGAGGTTATTTTTAGTCACTTATTGTTGTAAACAATGCCATAGGTAATAACTGAAAAATATCATTTTGCTTTGTATACAGTATATTAGTGGGTAGACTCGTAGAAGAGAAAACTGTGAACCAAGAGGTATATGGTTTTGAGAATATCATGAGAAACAACAGAGTAGGGAGTCCCAAGAATTGATCCTTCCACTGAGTGAACCTATAAGCTGGTGAAAACTGAAAGAAGAAATGTTTTCAGAACACAGGGAATTAATAAAAATCTTCAGCCACCAGAGGTGTGTTTCATGAAGAAAGCCTGCTCCATTTTAGAAAGAAAGTCTTAAACTTCTGCTTACCCATCGATCATTCCCCATCCTCCAGCTTGGTGGCAGCCATGGGGACGGGGGCCCACATTTCTGATGCAGCTGCTAATGCTAGGATAATGTGAAAAAAAGCAATACAGAGTTTTTTCTCCACAAATAATGGTGTATTTTGACTTATCTAACAGTTCTCCGAGGGACCATTTTAGAAGCTTGCCCTTATTTCACCCCCTTCAGTCTTCATGGCATCTGTTGAAAGCATTAAAGATCTATTACCCATGGCTGCCTGGGGCAAGGGATGACATATGGGGTAAATAGCAGACAGACCCAGGAGCCTGAGTAAGAGGAAACTGTGAAGAAGAAAGATTCTCATGCATATAATGATTTGGGGGTGAATTGTGTAGACCAGGGATCAAAAGAGCAATGTGCATGTAGGACTGGATTCCTAGTCTGAAAAGTCCTGAGAGGATGGTGGGCTTGCATCTCTGGCTGCTCTTTGAACTCCATATAAGCAAAAGGTGGAGGCTGGGGCTGAGTTGTAGGCACACACACTGGCAAAGCATTGAAGGGATGTCCAGCTCAGAGTCAGTCTGCAAAGGAAGACCAAAATAGTATTTTTGGCTTTTGGCTTTTGGCTTTTGGTTCTAGGCATTTTAGAAAATCTCTGCCAGGTCTGACATGGGACTTTTAGGCCATACATGACAAGGAAAATAGTCTTTACAAAAATAGCTTAGCATAGTCACTAAAACAAATGGATGACTCCAGCTCTCACCAAGCAACAACAGTAAGCTCGAGGGAGGGGAGGAAAATCTGATTTCCAGAGTTACCTCAGTGTAATACTCAGACTGTTGAGTTTGCAACAAGAGTGACAAAAATTACAAGGTATACAAAGAAATAAGTATAGCCCCTTTTCAAACAGAAATTGACAAACTCTGGGCAGGGTAGTGGAGGACCTGGCTGGCACTATCCAAAGAGCATGTGTTTCTTGATCTCAAATCATGAGTTTGAGCCCCACGTTGGGTATAGAAATTACTTAAATAAATAAACTTTAAAAAAAAGAAAAGAAAAGATATTGACAAACACTGAAGAAGTCCCAGATTGAACTTGGCTATGCTGTGTATATAGCCTTGTAGTTACTTTCACCAGAGTTCTTTCTTTCTCTGTTTGAGTTACTGTCTAGTGCCTTTTTATTTTCAGCTGAAGAACTCCACTTATTTCTTATTCGAGGGATTTCCTACTGACATACTCATTCAGCTTTTCTTTACCTGGAAATGTCTTTAATTTCTCCTTTCATTTTGAAGGTTAGTTTTGCCAGATACAGAATTCTTGGTTAATAGGGTTTTCTGTTTGGTTTGGTTTGGTTTAATTTCAACACCTTAAATATGCCTTCCAGTCTTTGTAGCTTCTGCTGAGATACTGGCTGCTTATCCTACTGAGGATTCCTCGTACATGATGACTTATTTCTTTCCTTGCTTTCAAGATTCTCTCTGTCTTCTGATGGTTTTATTATAATGTGTGGCTCTGTTTACCCTTCTTAGAGTTTGTTGAGCTTCTTGAGTGTGTAGATTCGAGGAGGTTTTGGCTATTGTTTCCTTAAATATCTTTCTGTTCCCTTCACTCCTTTTTCAGGACTCCCATTTTGCACTGTTTTACATTTAATGGTGTCCCACAGGTGTCTCCAAAACTTCAAACATTCTCCAGTCTTTATGAATGCACTTATATGGGAAAGAATCTTCCCAGTGACTGACAAAATGACTTAGATCTGTAATTAGAACCAGGTGTGTAGCAAACACCACACATGGGGATGCAGGAGTATGACACAGGAGATGATGGGTCCCCCAGAAATTAACCAACTGTGACAAGAGTTCTGGGCTTTCACAGGCTGTGGTACTGTTGGGGAACTCTTCTCAAGCTTCTGGTACTCTGAAGGATAGAGGGCCCTTTCTAATAACCGAGCAACAGCAACTGGTGTATGCCCAAGACAATGTTGCTGTGAATGAATGAGAACCACATGAAAGTCTGCTCAATGAAGTGGAGAGCAGATGAGTTTAAAACGTCTGCTGAAATCCAGTACTAGAATAATTTATTAAAAAAATGGCTAAAGCCCAAGCATAATTTCCAAAGCTCTAGAATAAGTCTGGGGAAGAAGAACTGAACTACGTGAGGTGATTTCAGTCACCCCAATGCCCTTTCATTATCTTGTCTGTTTCTGTGTGTTCTGCTGTTCTGCTCTGTCTTCCTTACCATAGGACTGTTGGCCTATTCACTGACAGCTTGAGTCTCTTTGCCTGTATTCTCAGATATGCCAGAAAGATGGGTACTCTGATTAGCAAACATGACCTGACTGAAGTTACTTTAGGCTAGGCTCTATACTGGGCATAAAATTCAGAGATGATTGGGACTAATCCTTGTGTTGAAACTGAATCTATACTGAGAAAAAAATCTCAAGTATACAAACAGAATGTACACAAATGTAAGCCTTCCTTGAGAAATTCAAGAAAGTTATTTATTCATTCTTCAAAACTTTCTTGAACCCCTGAAGGAGATCAGGCTCTGTTCTAGGACAGGAAATTCACCGGAGGATAGAACAATCAAAATCCTTGCACTTAGGGAGCTTTCTTGTTTTGTGTGCATTCAGGAGGTGAAGGAACATACACAAATCAAGTAAATGAGTAAATAAACAAGGCAATTTAGATTATATGAAGATTATAAAGGGAATGTATTATGTGTTGATATAGCTAGAGAACAGTATTAGTCTGATAGAAAAGGAGCTACTTGAGTGCTGTTAAGTGTGTAAGCCTGATGATTCACAGACCTGGGGCAAATAATACATTATATGTTAATAAAAAAAAAGAAAAGAAAAAGAGCTACTTAATTTAAGAGGGTTAAGTCAAATTTCAAATGAAGTCTTAACAGGAGGTGGATATAGATAAGTCCTTATGCTTGTGTTTACAAAATAATTCAGTCCCATTATTTACTGTTTATAAAACAGTATTAGTCCCTTTTACAAACAATGTCAGCTCCATTATTTTCATTTGATCCTCACAGCTAAGCACATTATAGTAGTTCCATTATGGAACTTTGATTATTTACCTGAGTAATTTGGATTTCTTAAAAATAATCTTCATTTCCTCATCTGGAAACAAAACAAAAAAAGTCAATGAATTCTCACCTCACAGAATTATTTGAGGGTTCAAATTAGTGGGATCCAACATAAAATGAGAGTTGAATCTTAATCAGAAGAGAGTTACTGAGGGTCAACTACTGTTGGAAATTATGTTAAGGCTTAGACTTTTGTTTCCAGAAAAGTCTACCCAAAACAGAGGTACGCTATCTGCATAATAGAAATACTGCAAAAGAGATTCCTGGGTTGCATTGGGTCAGTAGATTGAAAATTCTAAGGCAAGTATCCACCTGACTTTCCTACCATTTCCAGGTCCCAGTTAGATGTCCAACTATAGGCATCTACAGTAGATAATCAATCATTATGGAAATATTGCATGAAAGTGTTCAATAACTTTGAACTTATTTGATGCCTTTGACTTCCCTACCTCTCACTTTAAAATATGATTGCTACATTCTTCAGCATTTTTACTCAAGCTAGCATTTGACAAAATCAGTGATTCTCCCTATTTGTGAAATCAGGCAGTTCCTATGCTAAGGTTTATTCCCAGGGAAGTGCTCCTGAACACTCTCTACCTCCCAACACACTCTCTAAAGTATAGAGAATGTATACATACCAATCAAGGTACTGCTAGATTCTGAAAGCCTCTCGAAGATTAGATATTGATTAAAATGTACTCAAGGATTATTTAAGAGGTCTTGCCAAGCACGCCTAGGAGCATATGAAAACAATTAATGGAATATATACCAAATCTGACTACTCTAGGGATTAGGTGTTCTCCAAAAAAGAATTCCAGGATGGTTGGTTTGGGATGATTTCTGTTCCCTTTCTTTAGAGAAGCACGGTTACTTTGTAATGTTATTTGTTCTGTGAGAGGCAAGGGCTTGCCAAGCAGTATTCTCAGAGAGGAGAGTTATGCACGTTTAAAGCACCAAAAATGCAAAATAATCTTCAGCTCCCATCTATTTCAGCCTCCTGATGTTCAGAGCTTTCCTGTCTATTTTCTTAAAATGAAAAATAGTAACGCGTGGTCTTTGAGCAAACCTAAGATCATTTTCTTACCATAAACTTCATACTGCTTTCATAAATGTCACATCAGAATAGCAAAGTCATTCCAGAAATTCAGGTGGCTTCTGGAAGGGCTTATGGATGACTTCTGGAGGCTGTATTTATTTTTTTTTCCCACTGTTGTTATCTCTACAGGAACAATGTGGAGTGTATAGAGAAGCTCAGGGCATATTTCGCTAGGATCTTTCTGTGGGGTTCAACGTCGTTTTTCAAAATCTTTGTTTACGTTGAGAGTGTATTAGATGATTGAAACCAGAACTTGCAACGGCTACTTGCTGTTTGAAGAGGCCAGACACCTGGAAACTTAGGCTTTGCCTCACTGGGCTCACTGCTCTCAGCTTGTAGATCCTGGACACAATTCCTCTCTCTCAGCTACTGTGCCCCCCTCTTTACCATGGGCATGATACTACCCACCTCACAAAAATAGCTGATTGGTAATCATGGAGGAGCTCTAATAAAGCTGAAATAAAAATCAAAGCTACTCTTCTGTTATTTAAGAATTTTGACAGGGCACCTGGGTGGCTCAGTCAGTTAAGCATCTGCCTTTGGCTCAGGTCATCGAGCCCCGCCTAGGGCTTTCTGCTCAGTGTGAAGTCTGCTTATCCCTTTCCCTCTGCTCCTTCCCCTGCGTGTGTGTGTTCTCTCTCATTCTCTCTCAAATAAATAAAATGCTAAAAAAAAAAAGAATTTTGAATTAATGGCTCACACCTAGTTTTTGTTTTATGCTCAGTATTCACGATTTTATTCCAATCTGTCTGCACACTGTTTTTCTCTCTCTTCCATACTCTGCACATAAATAAGACTCATCCTAATCTGTGAACCTGCAGTTTCTTATATCAGGTATACTGTCCTTGAACCTGTAGCCACACAAGTCCTACATATGCTCTGAATCCTAGTTTAAATCCCACATTTTCATGACAACCTGGGATTTAAATCTAGAGCAGAGAAGGAATTGCCCAGTCTAAACAGTGATTTGGTCACATAGGTTGTTGCATATCCTTACCATTTTTCTTTGAGTTTTCTGAATGCAGTGGCTCCATATGACATTTTGGAAGTTAGAATTCCTGTGGCAACAAAAATCTTTGGAAGTTTATGGGTTTTACTTGCCAGTGAGCCTCTGTAAAATCATACTATGGTTCTTGTTCTTTGAAGAGATAGTTAAACACTGATAGTCCTCAAAATACTAATTAATCTTTAACATGCAATGACATTCTAGGGAATGGTGCACAAATTCCTTTTGAAAAACATTTTGTTATAGATACCTACCCGTGAAATTTCCGATTAATATTTAGGAAGCATTCTTAGTCCTTAGCTCAATAGTGAACATCCAGCCTTGTGATGAGAACATGTCCCCAAAGGACAACAAAAATGCAAATGCATTTTGCATCCGTGTCATAAAAAGATGCTATCAAGAATTGTCTCTGCCCAGAATTCAACCAGGGTGGGTGTGAGGACAGTGACATCACTCTCCACAAAAGAACAGCCAATGTAGAGCTGACTTTCTGGGCTTGATGAATCCATATGCAAGGTGACTTGTAATAGTTCAGAGATTGCTTTTTTGTCCTAATGGCTGGCATGATTCCAGCTGGAGAAAAAGGGAGTCACTCACTTCTCCATCGTCCTGACCACCACAGAGACTATGCTGTGTTGATTTTGGCCTGGAAAGAGCCAAAGTCTAAAGCTTCTCATTTCAGACGAAAGTCTGGATAGGGGAAGTAAGGAAGTGACCACCATTTGTTAAAGTGACAGTCAGGACTGAAATCTGCATTTTTAAAAAATATCCATTGTAGGGGCTGGAGATATGAAATTTATTGTGTTTTCTTTCTTTTTCTTTTTTTTTTTGTAAAATGTAGTATGAATTATAATAAAAAATTCCCAGAAGTTCCCATTTCCTCATCACATTCGTGCCTCTATAGAATCCTAACTCATTAATAAGTACCATCACAGCAATGACATCCTACCTCCAGATCACAACTTCTCCCAAAGTTTCTAACTATATCCAAATCTCTATCTCTTTGATTTTGCCCTTCCCTTGGCCTGGATGACCCTACTGGACACTATCCTTTAGTAGTCAGCTCAGGTATCACATCTAGTTTTTCATAGCTCCTTTAGTTGATTGGGTTATTACCCTTAAAAAATGGTTTATAATTTGTTTCAGAAAATAACCATATCTTTCCATTTCCTTCCCTCTAAAATGTGATCATCCAGAATCTGAGAACTGTATTCTCTTCATCTTGAAAACTTCTGGCACCAATAAGCATCCTATAAATGTGCATTTAACTTGAATCTGCCATTGCCCAAAGTCATAGATAAACTAGTAAAAAGAAGTAGAACCCAGATCTTCTGAGCTCCAGTTCCTGTTCTCTTTCCTTTCCAGCCTGTAAGGTGCCTTGACTTTACTTTTGACCTTTAATGAGGTTACCTCTCTTGTCCTTACCTCACGCTAGATGCTCCAAGCTAGCAGGGCATGGCTGGGTGTATAGTAAACAATGAAATCATCCTTTGCTTGTCCTGAAATCTTGAGAGGTCTCACATTCGGCAGTCCCAACTGCGAAGTCCAGACACTCCATCTGCAAGTCCATCTGGCATTTGGAAATCCATAAGTGTCTTCTGATGGCCTAAGCACAGTTTCCACACCAAGTCACCCCTTTAATCCCACCCATCAAGTTCTCAGAATAGTCATGGAGCAATCATTGTTTTACCCATCGCCTGTCAACAACTGAGATTTAATCACGCTCAGCTGGCAGGAACACATGGCATGAGATACAAGGGCAAGAAGACGCAGGGCAGAAGGACACAAGTCCCCACACCAAGGTCCAGTCCCTGTGACTCAAATGCCCAAATGTCGGATACTCTGATCAGTTTCCACATCCCCTTCCATGGGGTCGTGGGGGCATGGACATGAATCACTTAGAATTTGCAACTGGAAGTTCTGCAGTTTCCAGTAGGAACTGCTTCAGTTGCCTGAGAGAAATGGGAGAGTCACCCTCCACTGCCAGCCATAGACCTCTTCTTTGAGCTTCCTGGGCTTTGCTGGCTAGCTAAAGACAGGTTTGGAAAGCTTTATATGGGGTCTTTAGAATGTTCTACCTCTACTGGAGCTTCTTGGCAAACCTGGAGCAAGCTTTTCCACTCTCTAACACATAGCTCTCCAAAAGGACCTCTGGAGAACACTACTCCATGGAATATTAATTGGTCTTTTGAAGAGAAAGCTAGTACAGCTAAGTAAATTTGGGAGACACTAAATTAATCCAGATTAACACTCTGTTGCTGCTCTTTAACCCAGGAAAGCCTTTGTTATCGTAATATACCTCGTAATTGCCCCAGAGGACAGACTGTGCAGCTTAGACCATTAAAACACTTTTTCCACCAAGCCTCTGGTGGAACTAATGGTAACTGGATTTCATTTAAAAACAAACAAAACAAAGTAAAACAAACAAACAAACCCCAAAACAGACCAAAAAAGAGTCTGATCTAGTCCTGCCAGTCTTCTCCTCTTTTCATACCAAACCTGCATACTCACTTCTTTTACATTTTCTTCTGTTTTTCTTCCTTTTAGTTTCCTTATTAATTTTATTAGTTTATTTATAGAAACTACCTGCCAGCTTCTTCTTAAAAAAAAAAAATCTATTTTTAACATTGCTTCCATGTTGTTTTGAGTAGTTTTGAGTAGAAAGAGCAATGGCCTTGAATTCAAACAAATATGAAGTTAAGTTTTTGCTCCGAGTCTTAACTGTGTGTCCTGAAACAAATTGCAACTCTAGGGGGCCTGGGTGGCTCAGTCAGTTAAGAGTCTGCCTTCAGCTCAGGTCATGATCTCAGGGTCTTTGGATAGATCAAGCCTGGCATTGGGCTCCCTGTGGGGTCCTTGTGGGCTCCCCGCTCAATGGGGAGCCTGTCTCTCCCTCTGTTCCTGACCCCTCCCCCCTGCTCCTGCTCTGTCTCTCAAAAATAAAGAAGATCGTTAAAAATAAATAAATAAATAAAATCCAAGCTCTAGATCTGTCCCTGGGCCCTGGTGGTCCCATTTGCTAAATTGAGATGGTGAAAGGAAGAGCCCTAATGATAAATGTGGGAAACATTTTACAAATGGTAAAGTGCTGTGAACATGTGAATTGTTGTATTCTACTGGTCTGGATCTGGAGGGATGTTTGGGGCAAATGGAGACAGAGCCAAAAAGGCAGTATTTCCAGCTCAGGCCTTACTTCTGGCCCCCTGCCTTTCCCATTTTCACATTCGCACATCGGGGCTCAGACTGAGGGGAACGTGCCCTGGAGACCCGTGGTTTCCATTAGATTACAAGCTCTACGTTCCATGGCAGGATTTCCAGCCTCAGCACATATTGGCCCAGACTCGCAACCCCCCCCCCAAAACCCACTCCTCCACATTGCTATCAGTGCCCCCTGGGACAGCTTCTTGCAACGTGTTGTTTTGTCTGTCCCCTGTTGCTACAGCAATCCAAAAAAGATTTGTGTTTCCAATTCTCTGAAATGGAGACATCTGCATGCAATTTTGAAAATCCTTGTCAGGGTCGTCGTTTACTGTTTTGATCAGCTCTCTCTGAGCCTGGGCAGAGTCTCCAGAGAAGTTCAAAGGGAAAAGACCCCTCTAGGCAAACAAGTGCTTCCAATATGGGTAGCTGTTTGTGGATTTCTGTCCCCCATGGAATAAAAGCATGGGGCAAAGCCGTGAATGCTCAGAAGCTAACTCCATCCCCCACTCTCGCTGCCCAGGCCACGAGGAAGAGTGGTCAAATTAAAAGGCTCAGGTTATGAACGCCTCAGAGGCTCAGTCGCTCAGTTCTTAAGCATCTACCTTCGGCTCAGGTCATGATCCCTGGGTTTTGGGATCGAGCCCCACATGGGGCTCCCTGCTCAGCAGAAAGCCTATTTCTCCCTCACCCACTCCCCCTGCTTGTGTTCCCTCTCTTGCTGTCTCTGTCAATTAAATAAATAACTAAACCTTTAAAAATATAAAAGGTTCAGGTTAGGACACCCTCGAAATTCATTTCTACGAGGCAGATTATGTCCTGAATTTCCATGTAAACCCATGGAGTCCTAAAATTCTGCCTCTTCCACAGGCCGCATTTTGAGAAGTGGCAGAAGGGATGTGTAGTACCGAACAGCAGAAATCCTGGGTTTTTCTCCTTATTCAAATTAACCATGTGGCCTAAGGTGTCAGAATCTCATCCGGGCTTCAGTTCTCTCATCTGTACAGCGAGTTGGTTGGATGTGCATGGCCTCTTCCCAGTCTAAAATAAGTCACGATGGGCCACGAGAGAGGCTCCCACACACCTGCTGACCCTGGGCAGAAATTTATCATTTTACTATGGACTATTTCTGGGATAATGTTCGGAAGGAATATTTTTCAGCTCCACAATGGAATGGAAGATTCATCTAGATCTCAGAATCAAATAGACCTAAATTTGAGCCCTATTATACCACTTTTGGGGATTGTGAGCTGGGATAATTTATGTAAGGCCTCTAGGATATTGGCAGCCGCTTTAGATAATTCATGAGAAATAGGTAAAATAATATATGCAAAATATAATGCGTGGTATTCATAGAACAAAGCAATATTTATATAATTTTCCGTTCCTCTACCTTCTGCAATCTATCAGCTTTCTTCCCTCAAACTATTCCAAATCCAAGCATAAACAGATATTTAAAGCCCTTAATGCATATCTGTATACATTCACTTACATGCATATTACAGCTGGAAAACCAACATACCCATAGCATGGCTTCTTGGTTAATTATGTTTATCACTTTTGAGAAACAAGGTTGGTTTGCTTTTAAATGAAATTAACATTTTCTTTTGTTTTCTTCTAGGAGACCTTATAAAATACATTCAATTCTTTCTTGAGTACCTGAGCACTCCAAAACTCTATTTTCTTCTTGGAACTTCAGAAAGAGCATTTATGTTATTTTTATTACTTTTAATATATGTAGTGTACGGATGCTCTCATCTGTCCTCCATGGATTATTCTGCCTGAATGAGCTCTGGGAGATTTTCTTCCACATCCCTCCACCTGACACCCCTGAGGTTGAGGGCCATTATACCTCTCACCACTACCAAATATTTTTCCTTGAGCAGCTCTTCCCCCTATTTCTAACATGATGCCCTTCTGTGGCAGGCCAAGTTGGTAGAATTTTTGTTGAAATAGTGGTGCATGGACTGTGGCACCAGGAAGGTTTGGGGGCTTTAGTTTAGTTTATAAAGACCATTTGTTTGCATGCCTCTGAACCCTTTTGTTTCTTTTCTCCTTAGCTGTGTTCCAGATCTGTGAGATTATTAGAGAACTGAGTCCTGGGTGGGTTCGGTTTCACCATAATTTTGACTCATAGCCCATGACTTCTAAGGGTTACTGTGTTTCTCACTGCTGCTGTGACAAATGACCACAAACGAGGTAGCTTAAAACAACACACCTGTATTATCCTAGAGTTCTAGAGCTCAGAAGTTTAGAATGGGTCTCAGTGGACTAACATCAAGACGTCAGCAAGACTGGGTTCTTTTAGGAGGATCTAGAGGAGAATCGGTTTCCTTGCCTTTCCCAGCATCTGAAGGCTGCTGCTCTCCTGGACTCAAGTCCGCTCCCTCTCTGTTCAAAGCCAGAAGCATGCGTATTCAAACCCCTCTCACTCTCTGCCCCTCACCTCAGCTTCACCTTCACATCTGGTTCTCTGACTCTACAACTCCTGCCTCCCTCTTATAATGGCCCTTGTGATTACATCAGTCCTCCCAGCCTAATCCAGAATAACCTTCCTATGTTTACCCCTAACTTAATCCCATCTGCAAAGTCCTTTTTGCCATGTAAGATACCCATTCATAGAGGTTGAGGATTAGGACATGGACATGTTTAGGCAGACCTTATTCTCCCCACCACAGTTGCCAATATAGAATTGCTCTAAGTGATCTCCATTCCAGTGTGCTCCCTCTTACCCTCCCCACCAAATTAGCATCCCAGGGATGGGCCTTTGGGATACTTGCTTAACTAGGCTAGTGTTTCTACTGGGCCTACCAGGAAGACACTTCAGCTGCCTCTCCAGCCATAACAGTGTGGTCGCTGGACCTACTTGGCTCAAGGTCCTAAATTTGAATCTTCTCCTTCCAGTTCTTGTAAAGAAATGAAGCAGACTTTCCCACTGATATTCATTCCACTCCTGTCAAGATATGTCATCTGCATCTGAAAAAGTGCCAAATGGCAGCAGAGGCAGAGTGGTAAACATGGTACCTAGCTCTGTGCCTCCCAGGGTAGGCAGACAAAAATACTACTTTTTCCCAAACTAGATAAAACGGACAAGCACCCCAGAATTGGAGACTTCTCTGTTACTGGTGACTGATCCAATAAGACACCTATCAAAGGGAGAATACAATAACTAATGTTTACTAGGATATTAGTTTTTGCCAGATACTATGCTAGGTGTGGATATATATTATCCCTTTACTTCTCTTATCCACTCTATAAAGCCTGTACTATTATTAGGCCCTTTTTATATGTAATAAAACAAAGGCTTAAGTAGGGAAATTGACCAAGTTCAGACAACTAGCAAGATTTATTTCTAAGAGCCCTACTACTTCCTAATCTTTCTGAAGATTGACTACATCAGGCTTTAGTCAACTTACCTCTTCTTTAATCTCACTCCATAGGTGATGGACTCAGGTCCAATTGCTTTAAAAACTATTTATTTACTAAATGCTCTCAAACTTAAGTCTCTAGTCATCATCTCTCCAGGGAACTCCAGACGCATGTCCAACCATCCATTCATCACCTTGATTTCAAGGTCCATTAGACATCCCCAACTTAAGACCAAAACCAAACTCCATTTCCTGTCATCACCAGTATGCTCCCCAGCCCCAGTGGTTTTAATCTTAGAAAATGTCACCATCATCCAGTATACTTTTTACACCCCTACATACTCTCCATTAGCAAATTCTATCCTCTCTACTTTTATAATATCTACAGAAGCTAAGCACTTTTCACCATGAGTCTAAACTGAGACGTCCAACAGAGATACAATGCCAGCTACACAGGAGAATTTAAATTTTCTGGTAGCCACATTTAAAAAGTAAAAAGAAACAGTTAAATAACATATTTTAATAATGTAATTTGCACATTTACTAGTATTTTGTTGGAAGTTATTTGAGCAAAATATTACCATTTGAACATGTGATCAATACAAAATAATATTTGTGAGGTATTGTATATTTATTTCCTACTAAGACTTTGATGTCTGATGTGTACTTTACACTTACAGCACATGTCATTTTGAATGAGCCCTATTCCAAGCGCTCAGTAACCATATTTGGCCAGTGGCTTCTGTGTTGAACAGTGCAGATGCAAGGTCATAATCCCCCTAGAATTCTACCACAGCCTCCTAACAGTCTTTGGTGCTTCTTCTCTAATTCCCCTGAGTCTATGATTCACACAGCAGCTTAACTGATCCTTTTAAAATGTAAATCACATCGTGCCACTCTGTCGTCCAAAATATCTTCAAGGCTTCCCATTACTAATAATGTAAAAATCCAAAGTGCCTCCATGATGGGTCCCTGGCCAGCTCCTTGACAGCTTTCATGCCCTATTATTTCCCACTCTGCTCTAGTATGCTGGCTCTAAGGGGCACAGCTGATGTTCCACTCATATACCCTTGAGTCCTTCTGTTGGTTCTCTGTGCTCATCCTCCAGCCCTGGACTGACCCCAGAGATCTTCTTTAAAGGACTGCCTTTGTGCACCTGGAACTAGCCCTCTTGCCTGTCGTGACAGAGGCCAGTGGAGTTTATCCAGGAAAAGATCACACTAAGGCCTGGACTTTGCCTATTTTCTCACACTTTCCTCCCCTATCTTCCTTACTCCCTTTGTAGGTTCCTCCTGAGAACAGTTCCTTAATGAATCATTAGTAAGGGAATCAGGGCAACCAAACCCAAGCCGTTGGCTGTAGACCCTTTACAACACCAGGGATGCCTTTGCACTTGCTGTTCCTCAGCCTGAAACTCTCTTCTCCCAGAAAGAAACATGGCCTGCTGCTCTCACTCCATCTGGGTGTTTTGCTCAAATGGCAGTACCTCCAGGATTTCTTCTCTGATGCACCTGTTTCTCCCTATCTCCTCCCCTACCTCACTTCCCACTTAGCATTTATCACCATCTGTCTATATTATATAAGTGGGTTTTGTTGTTGATGTTGTTTTTGCCTGTTTCTTCCACCATTATATAAACTTCATGAAAGAACCACCTTTGTTTTGTTTGTGTACCAGCCCCCATTCTCGGAGGTGTGGACGCTCTCGTGAGTGGTGACAAATACATGTTGAGTTAATAGAAGAAAGCATGAGTGAATGAACTGGTGGAGACAGGACCAAACTGGACAGTATAATTCCAGAGTTCACACCCCATGTGTTTAAAAAGCCTGATCTACAAAGAGTGTCTCAAACTGTTGGTATGCACATATGTTTCTCAATAAACACTGAACATCATTCATTCTATATGCCAACTGTGGCACCCTCATCTGCCTCCGCACTAAGAGAAATGGCCCTATTTCTTAGGGCAACGAGAGCAGAAGCATACACTACTCTCCTGAAACACTACCAGCTCTTAGGAATCTTAGCTTCTTACTTTCCAAGCCCGATGTTGGCTCTAACCAGTAGTGCAAACAACATTAACTAATGTCAGACTGAATACATGAAAACTCAGGTCAAACAAATGAAATAAATACAAAATGCCCAGCACAGCTCCTGGCACATAAGATGCTCTTTATTCCCAGTAGCGGTGATTATCATGGCAATTATTTGCACCCTGACATTTTACTTAAAACCTGAGTCTGTAACTTAGTTACATCAATGTGAAAGAATGAGGTCTGGTAGGGAACAGAATGGAGACTCAGGGTCGGGGGAAGCTGATAAAATATGCAGGTCCATGTTTCTGGGACTTTGCATGCTAAGCATTGACCACTGGAACCTGTGCAGTAGAGGCGAGAAGTAACAATGAAGGGGAACATATGATTTTCCCGGAGGAAAAGAATTATCATCCCTGTGGCTTTAGTAACAAGGCTGCTCAGTAAACTTTGCTGGTAGTTTTCAGCCCGTCCGAAAAGACTAGCACATTCTTCCAGTGCCCCAGCCAATATTGCTTTTGGAAGAGAGATTATTGGCAGATGTGAAAAGATGACTGAAATAGCTTAGAAATGAGTTTTCTCCGCACGAATCACCCCAACCTTTTCCTGTTTCAGTTACACCAACGAGGGAGCATACACTCTGTCTTTAAATGTCAATGAGCTTGGGAGTCATTTGATTCACCAAGAAAATGCAATCAAATGATAAAATGATGATCACATTAAGATCATTCCTATTAATATCAAAACTGCAAGCAACACAGCAAAATGCCACATTTTTGGGCAATGAATATCAGCCGTGTTCTTGCTTTACCAAGAAACTGTACTCCTGGGAAAGAGTTCCAGTGTACACAGTTTCCTTCAGTCCCCTGGATGTCACAGTCCTCCGGATGTGGTGCCAGGGCTTGAGGGGACTGGCGAAATGGGCAGCTTGAGGACCATGTTTATTGTCTTGTGTCATCCTACTGCTGCTGTAATGACCCACAAACACAGGCAAGTTTTAGTGACTTACAAAAATATAAATTACTTTTCTTACTCTCCTGGCTGTCGGAAGTCTGAAATGAGTCTTACAAGGCTAAAATCTGTGTATCAGTAGGGCGGAGAATCCATTTCCTTGCCTAATCCCTCTTCTGGAGGTTACACTCACTCCTTTGCCCTGGTCCCTTCCCCACCATCGAGGTCAGCAGCCTCTTCACATCTCTCTCTTTCTCTCTCTGGATCTTTCATTACACCGCCCCTAACTCTGACACTCCCTTTTATAATATACTCAGTATAGGTTCCAGGAAATAGGATGCGGACATCTCTAGGGACCATTCTGTCTCCTATACTTCCCACTATAAAACCTCCCTTATTTATTTAAGTATTTTCTGCTCCTTCTTCTGCAAACTGTGAGCTCCCAAGCAGCACAAAGGAGTTGCCCAAGCACTGTGCTAAGATATTTAACTAGATTTTAACTTGACTTCCACTTGTGCTAGGCTATGTCCCTAAAGATGATCCCAGCCGTCCTGCTGAGCCTTAGCTCAAGAAAATGCAAGGCTGCCAAACTGTAAAATGTACTTTGTCCCAACCCATCATCAGACCATTTTCAGCAATTCTATACTTACCTACCTTTTATTTTCCAGTTCCTTGTGACTTTTTGGTTCCCCTTTTCTCTTCTCCATAGTCTCTATTCCTTTTTCTCCTCCTTTAAAAACAAACAAACAACTTAGCTACCTTTGTCTTAGTTGGAGCTGGCTGAGTCTGTACTGGAGACTCTCTCCTACAGTAGCTTGAAAAATTCTGTGTTTCCACCTTTTTTTTTTTTAAACAAAAAAGATTTTAATTTATTTATCTAACAGAGAGAAGGAGGAGAGAGGGAGAGAGAGGGAGAGAGAGGGAGAGAGCAAGCACAAGCAGGGGGAATGGCGGTCAGGGGAGAAGCAGGCTCCCTGCTAAGCAAGAAGCCCAGTGTGGGGCTTAATCTCAGGACCCTGGAATCATGACCTGCGCTGAGGGCAGAGGTTTAACTGACTGAGCCACCCAGGCGCCCCGTCTTTCCACCTTTAACAAGTGTCTAGTTCTGTCTTTTCCTTTTGGCACCTCTATCAGAGCAAATATCAGAAAAGGATATGACATAAGCCTTTTGCACTTCTGTGTGAAATAGAATCTGTATTTTCTCATGGAAACTTGGGTCAGAGTTTTTGAGCTACTGAGAACTCAAGCAAGCTTATCAGTTTCATACAATTAGCAAGGGAGAAGGTGTTTTCGGGGGGATGCTCCTAGAACCACACCACGTGACCCATGTGCCAGGAAGGGGAATGATGTGGATTAGGGTCTATGAAATATTATCAGAGAAGCTTTGTGGAAGAGGTGTGTTTGAGTTAACGCTAGGAAAAAACTATCCAAATCTCCCAGTGGGGAGTGAAAACGAAGAAGGGACAGAGCAATGGAAAGGTGGGAGAGTTCTTCCCAGCCCATCTCTTCTCCTCAGGTATTGAAACTCCAGAGAACCAGGAATTACATGCTGATGTCCTCTATGAGGATACCTGAAAAAACCCTCATTTTTTTTTTCAGTTGCCATTTTCTTTGCTGGTCACTCACTTTTAGAATCTACCTTTCCTTATTCTCCATTGTTCTATTGCTCATTCTTCCTTTATTAGTTCATTTTCAACAAGGCTACAACAACAGAATTGCTTATACTCTCCACCAAAATACACCATCTAGTGGTACTGTCACCCTGCGGAGGGACAGTAGCCCTGAGTTCCAGTTACCTGTGTGCTCTTCCTCCTGGTGTGAGTGATCCTAGTCCCCAGATTCCCATTACCTGAACTTAAAGGCCTAATGTAGCTTTGTTTCTACTGCTAGTAGAAACTGGGATATACTGCTAGTATACCTGGGATTCCAGGGATAGGATGGATAGTGGACTCTTGGCCTGACATCCTCTGGATATATATTTTTGTCAAAATATTCCATCCATGGTCATAAAGAGAATGGAATGATAAATGTCACAAATGCAGGCATGACTCCTTCCTTGATGACTAGTCTGCTTCAATCGGGACTTTATATAGGAGCAAAGTTTACTAACAAACCATGGGTAGCCCATGGGTAGCATGAAACCAACCTTCAAATGAAGCCTTTACAACCTCTAGCAGTTTTATAGCCTGGCCACCAACAAAGGCTCCACTTATGCATTGTTACCTTCTTAAAAAGCCAGAGTCACTTTTCTCAAAATGCTCTCACATCTGATGAACAGATAGTTGGTTATCCACAAAGAAATACATATTTATTAAATTTTAACACATTAAAAAAGAACCACATCTATACATAAAAAGAGAAAAAAGATAGTATTTATTTCCTTCTAGTGTCCATGGTCTATAAGAGAATAGTGATAAAATAAACATAACACTATATATATATTTAAGGCACAATGAGAAAATAAGAAAAAAAAAATCACCTAGGCAACCAAGGAAGGTAAAAAAGAAAAAGTTAAGAGTTAAAGCAGTTCTTCATGGTGAAGAATGAGTTTGCTTGGCATGGGATTTTGAGGGGAAGGGTATTATAGGCAAAGGACATAGAATTACAAAAACCCAGAAAAATAAAATAATATGGTGTGTTGATGAAATACCAGTAGTTCAGTGCTTTGGACTTTGGGTGCACAGAGGTTCTTGGAGAGAAATAAAATTGACAAAGGAGAATAGGGTAGATTATGAGAATCCCAGCATGCTTCATGGGTGATAAGCTACCTGGACACTCTTTACTGAGCCACTGTGTTGCTTGCTCCTGGGCACTAGGCATGACTGTACCTGGATTTATAACTGAAATGATGGCCTCATCACGTCGTGTGAAGGATGATGAAGAACACAGTGAGACTCAACAGTGAAACCAAGGGGTTGAACTCAGTCCTGTAAAATAGCCCCAGCAATAGTCTAGCCACTGGAAGCATTCATAGGGAAGAGGAGCTGAATATTAAAAAAAAAAAAAGAAAAACAAATTTAGAAAGTAGAATGGACTGGACATAGAGATCAACTGATGGTGAGGAATGAGAGAGGGGAAAATTTTCAGTTTGAGTTGCCAGGAAACATTGGTGTTGTCCACTGGAGGAGTGGCCATAGCAGTAAAGTTTTCTCCAAAGATGTATACCACCTGACCTACAGAGTTGGTTGGAAGTAGCTCTTATAAGCAGGCATACCCCTTCACCATTGGAAGGCTGTGACTTCTTGTAAAGCCCCTATGAAGGAAGCAGTCACCTCTTTGATGCTTACAGTGCTTAAATGGATGGAAATGCTTAAACAGATTGTCTGGAAAATATTTCATCATTAGAAGTGATCTAAGTGTGAAAGTGTCTATTGGGAACCAACCTCAATTCCCAAACTCCTTGAAGCCTTTTCCTCTTAAAAGGAAAGTGAAATAAGTAATACCGACATCCCCACCCCCCTCCCACCACAGGGTCAAGAATTTTGCAAGAAGAAATGCTGGGAATAGCTAATTCATCTAAGAAAGTGAATCCCAACAAGGACAGCAGTGGCCCATGAATCACTTCTTCTGAAACTGAAACAAAATTAGAATGGAATCTGGCTGGAGTACAGGCTTCGATAATGTGAATTCCCTTGATTGGTGACTCTGAGAAAGACAATGGGAAGAAAGGAGCCTGGCCAATTGAGTGATGGAGTTTTTCTGACCCTTATAAGGTAAGTGGGTTCATTCCAACGTGAAAAATAACCAAGCCCCAGGGCAGGGTCAAAACGTAGAGATGACCTTCTGTAAATCTTATTTTGTGAAAGAGAAAGTTGGAATCAAAGTGATACTAAGAGGCTTGCCAAAGATCAAATGGTAATGTGGAGGCAGAATCCACCTGGCTCATATGATGGACAAATTTTGAGGGACTTGAATTACCATGTAACTGGACACCTGTACATTCATTTTGTACTTGCTCTGTGCAGGGGTGTATCCCAAATGCAAGATATCTTGAGTACCAATGACAAGTTCAGGTCAGTTCTAGAATACTAAAATATTCATGACAGGTAGGGTATAGTAAAATTTTCATTACTTACATCTATTTTTTTTAATTTTATTTTTTATAAACATATAATATATTTTTATCCCCAGGGGTACAGGTCTGTGAATCGCCAGGTTTACACACTTCACAGCACTCACCATAGCACATACCCTCCCCAATGTCCATAATCCCACCCCCGCCCCCAACCCCCCTCCCCCCATTAACCCTCAGTTTGTTTTGTGAGATTAAGAGTCACTTATGGTTTGTCTCCCTCCCAATCCCATCTTGTTTCATTTACTCTTCTCCTACCCCCTTAACCCCCCATGTTGCATCTCCTCTCCCTCATATCAGGGAGATCATATGATAGTTGTCTTTCTCCGATTGACT